>NC_133791.1:3938530-4238530 GCF_003597395.2 Chelonoidis abingdonii
CCAGCCCTAGACTGATGCCGGCTGAAAATCCACAAGTTTCCCCACGTAAGTGACTGTTGTCATCGCACCAATTACTCCGTGGAAGGTTCGGACCTCCCCCGAGACTCCAGGAACGTGGAGCCTGGAGAGTCAAATCTGTCTCGGTGATCACTCCCCACTGTCTAAGACTCAGCTGGGCTTTCTGAACTTAGAAACACCCTGCAGGACAAATGCCAAACCTCTCGTGCAGGGTGCACACAGAGCGCTGGGTAGCTTCTCCTATGCTTATAGTTAGTGTTAAGAACGCTGGAGAGCACTCGCTGCCCACCCCCCTTTATCCCCAAGCCCCCAGCTGTGAAGGATTCACCCTCTGCATGGGCGCAGAATCACATAAGCGGCCATCTCTGGTTTGGATGAAGCTCAGACTTTCAGTGGCTCAGGGCACGTCATCAGCAGAGCCCTCCTCAACACTCCAGCCAACGTAGAGCCAGACAGACAAAGGCAGCTAACCCTCTGTTGAAAATGAGGACAGACTATTCAAATCAGTAACAAAGGAAACAATATCCATTTTATAGATACACGTTTATCAAAACCACACCTGGGTGTGTTCCCCGCAATACGGCAGCTGCAAAGAAGCCCTGTAACTGACCTGCTGCATGTTCAGCTAGGATCCCCGACAAGTGCTCGCCCCAGGACTGATAGCAATAGGTGATGGCAGAGAGAGAATACAGGTGAATTGGAGACAGTGGCACACAAACTGAAATACCTAACTGGAGCCCCAGCTCCACATGTGAGTATTTCAGGGAAGTCTCTGGGTTGGATCTCAAAGCAAGAAGCCATGGCTTTAAATTCCTTGCAGCAAGGAATGCTCCCAGACATAACACAGTAACCAGCACCCCACATACTGCGCACTCAGCCTTATTAAAGCCAGGTGCTAAAATACAAAGATTACATGGCACAATCCTGCAGTGACTCCAAACTATTCACATCCTCCAGGCAGTCTGGATCAGCCACGGTGCTGGCTGAGACGATATTTCCATGACACACCTGGGGGGGGGGGGGGGGTAGAGGGAGAAATACATCTGAGTGAGCCAGACTCTGTAATGAGCCCACTCCTGGCCATAGACAGAGGCCGCAGGTGGGTTTGAAAGGCTGCCTCTATTCCCAGCTCTTGAGAGTTCTTTGGTGGGCTTGGCTCACAGCATGCTCGGTAAGAGAAACGCTGGTGGCTGCACAGCCAAATTGGTACCCCTGGAGGGAAGCGGAGCAGCCACAGGTTACGACAGATTTGCTAGATCGGCAGCACTGACCAGAGGGAATTCCAATTACAGCTCTTTGCCCTGTACCCAGGCCGCTGGCTAGTTCCAGTTTTTCCTCACTTGTTAGCTCTTTCCTTCCCCATCACCCTTGCCTTAGCATTTACTCAGGGAGTTGATGGGGTCGGGATGAAAGGGAGGGAACCAGAATCACAGATATCAGGGTTGGAAGGGACCTCAGGAGGTCATCTAGTCCAACCCCCTGCTCAAAGCAGGACCAAAGATTGCAATGGATAAAATTAATCCACCCCACGAGCCTCCTCGGCAGTCACAGGATCACAAAGCTGGCTTCCGGGCACTCTTCGTTCTAAGACGTGAGAGGGCTCCTTGCTGCGGCCTGATTTAAATGGCCTTGAAGTCTCCTGGACTCTCGGAAAATGCATCCTCCTCCCGCAACATCCAGCCCTAGACTGATGCCGGCTGAAAATCCACAAGTTTCCCCACGTAAGTGACTGTTGTCATCGCACCAATTACTCCGTGGAAGGTTCGGACCTCCCCCGAGACTCCAGGAACGTGGAGCCTGGAGAGTCAAATCTGTCTCGGTGATCACTCCCCACTGTCTAAGACTCAGCTGGGCTTTCTGAACTTAGAAACACCCTGCAGGACAAATGCCAAACCTCTCGTGCAGGGTGCACACAGAGCGCTGGGTAGCTTCTCCTATGCTTATAGTTAGTGTTAAGAACGCTGGAGAGCACTCGCTGCCCACCCCCCTTTATCCCCAAGCCCCCAGCTGTGAAGGATTCACCCTCTGCATGGGCGCAGAATCACATAAGCGGCCATCTCTGGTTTGGATGAAGCTCAGACTTTCAGTGGCTCAGGGCACGTCATCAGCAGAGCCCTCCTCAACACTCCAGCCAACGTAGAGCCAGACAGACAAAGGCAGCTAACCCTCTGTTGAAAATGAGGACAGACTATTCAAATCAGTAACAAAGGAAACAATATCCATTTTATAGATACACGTTTATCAAAACCACACCTGGGTGTGTTCCCCGCAATACGGCAGCTGCAAAGAAGCCCTGTAACTGACCTGCTGCATGTTCAGCTAGGATCCCCGACAAGTGCTCGCCCCAGGACTGATAGCAATAGGTGATGGCAGAGAGAGAATACAGGTGAATTGGAGACAGTGGCACACAAACTGAAATACCTAACTGGAGCCCCAGCTCCACATGTGAGTATTTCAGGGAAGTCTCTGGGTTGGATCTCAAAGCAAGAAGCCATGGCTTTAAATTCCTTGCAGCAAATTCCATTTGATATTAGAAAACCATCCAGCGGCATATGAGAGGTCAGGGCAGATCAGATGATATGAAGTAGCTCCTAGGATTGCTGAAGACTTCAGAGAGATGACACATCCTGAGTGCATGCAAAGAGATTACATGGTCCCTCTCTCTGCACAAAGCGCTCAGGTCCGAGTCAAGTTAGGTCCTCTAGAGAGCATTTCCTTGAAAGGAAGGGAAATGGCGTTAGCTCCAAAGATCAGCTGCATGGGAGAGACACTGAGGGCACTGGCGGGTCTGGACCACAGACGTTCCTCTCCTCAATGGTCTATAGGACCAGCCAGCTTGCAGAGCTGCAGCTCGTGGCCTTATAACTGGCTCGCTCCGGAGAAAGAACATTCCGCCAGGGCCTGGGACTCACACGTCCGTCTCTATCCGCAGCCGCTCCATGCGGCGGACGTTGCTCTCCACGGCGTTGCGGTTGGTGATGGGCTGAGCGCACGATTGGGGAAACCAGCCTCTCTCACCATCTCGCAGCCTCTCGCCCAAGTACCAGCCTAAGAGAGGGAGTGAAGCTCTCAGTCAGACGGGAAAAGAACACCTACACGGTGAACACACAGAGTCTGCTCCAACCCCCCTGCTTCAGGACATCAGCCAGTCATGAACTGCCCAGGGCCTGGAAGACGCTGCTCTGGCTTGACCGGCACTTCCAGGCTCCCAGCTCCGTAGCAGGGACCGTGGGGTTCCCCACACGTGGAGATGCCCTGGAGTTCTGGACCGTGAAAGCCTGGACTCCGACAGTCTGCCCAGCTATCCAACAGAGCCCTGCCTGGGAGTCCACGACAGAGCATCCAACCCAACATGAAACTGTTTCATCAGAAAGGAGCTGGCCAGCTCTAGTCATGACTGCAAATGATACAGACTGCTATGGATTCACGTGGACGTCTGGCTGCTGCTCCAGACAGCTCCTATATAGTCCTGGCACATTCACTGGGTAACTTGGCAGCATCTGCCATCCCTGCCCTCAAAGCACTTTCCACAACGCCTCCATGGGGGGAGCTATTCTCCCCGTGGGACCGACGTGGTGAAGGGAAGGTCAAATGGTGTTACAGCAGCATCAGGACCCGAGCCCAGAGAAACCTGTGCCAAAAAGTAGGAGGCACCTTTTCAGAGCACAGGTTAGGCTCCCATCTCCCTCTAGATCACACTCCCTTTCCCAGCACTCAGGACTCCTGGCTCCAAGTCCCCCGCTCTAACTTCCAGACCACTTTTCCTCCTCTGCTTGTTACCTCAGTCTCGCCAAATCACTTACCATCCTCTTCGCCGAGGACCAAGACGACATCCGCCTGCTGCAGGGAAATCTCATCCGTCTGTTTAGCCAAGTAGGGCCTGATTATCTCCACCTGTCTCAGCTCTGTCGGGGGAGAGAGAGAGAGAATGCAGAGACTGAATGAAATGAAAAGTGCAGCCTCGCTGGACAAAACGCCGGACGACGCTATGGCTCAACTGGACCTGATAGCCAAACGCTCAGAGCTACAGTAGAAGGGAGAGGGCTGGTCACAGACCGGACAGGCCCTGCTGCATCGCTGCAGGCTCCTAAGTGACAGGAGGCCCAAGACAGACGGCCTTCACTCACAAGCTGTAAAACGGTGCCGAGATGCAGGTGCCACCCGAGCGACTGGGATTATGGCCCATGGCAGATGGGCGAGTGCAGAGCAGATTTAGCTTCCAGTCATGGCCCCACAACCATTCAAGCTAAGCACTCAGGCACCAACTTCAAGGTGCTGCTTGCCCCACTCACATCTCTGCTCTTGTTCCTCCCATACACCCCTCCCTGTGGGCTCTCCAACCCAGTCTCCATGTCACAACCTCCCTTGCACTGTTCTCCAGCCACTGGGGCAGCCTAACGCTCTGCTCCAATCCCTCAGTACACCCACGCTTGCTAGAAGTGCCTCCTACTCCACTCTGCCCCCCTCTGTCCAGAGCTGTTCCATCTGGGTTCAGCTGCAAGCTCTCGGGGCAAGCTCCACGTCTCACTATGAGCCAGGGGGCGATTCCCCTGCTCACACACAGGCAGAGAGAGCGGTGTGCACGCTGGTACGCAAGCAGGGGAACAAATCGCACCACTAGCTCAGAGCATGGATGTAGCCTAAAAGGTGCCACTGCACTGTAGCTAAATGATTACAGAGAACGGCCTGTTAAGATCTGTGATGCTTACAACGGATGAAGGCAGAACACTGGGGATGAGCCCTGTGGAACTTGATGGTTTTGACCCCAAACCAGGCAAAATGTGGCAAATTTGGGTTTTAAGGTCATTTGATCACAAATCTCAAAGCAAAGCAACAGAGTGGGCAGGAGAGGGCACAAACCAAATCAGCTGAACAAAAATGTACCCATTTCCAGGGGCTCTAGTCCTACCCTTTGCTCTTACTGGCAACAATTTGGACACGACTTCTCGTCGATTTCACCTGGTAGAGAGTTTGTTACCCAGGCTGTTCAGAGCTATGGGTCTATGGGAAGGTGATTCGCAATGCTGCCAGCTCTCACAATTTTATCACAAGTGTCACAATACCTGGGGAGTGGGAGATGGGAAGGGGATCTGAAAGCCCCAGCTCCTGGAGTCATGTGATTAGCAGGGAGTCTCAATTTTCATTTAAGAAGTTATTAGCCCTCATGGTTGTGGAGAAAAGCCTGAAAACAGGATCCGAGTTAACACTAAAAACTCAGAAACCAAGAAGTGGCGAAACTCCCCCGCCCCCAGCATTTTTTTTTAATCCTATGATCTTTATGACAGTCTCAGGATTTGCTTGGGGCCCTGACATAACTTTTCTACCCCTTGGCCTGGCAATGCTAGATTCATAACAATCAAATAAATTAATTGCCACCATCTGGATTACGAGCTCCACAGACAGTGCACACAGCCAGTAGGCTAAACAGAAGTTGGAGAAAGAAGCTTTATTTCCATTTGATCAGTTGTGGGCTTTTCATCTGGCAGATATCCCCCCTTCCTCCATTTCTGCAGAGCTTGGAATTAATGACATTTTTGTTCGCTTCCTGGTGTATTCCCTGACATGAACTGATTTTGGAGTCACAGGACCATGCGAGTTAGCAGCTGCTGAGGCAGAGCCAGCAGAGGGAGCAAAAGTCTCTTTTTCTCTTATTCTGTTCGGAAGAGCATTTCTCCTCCAACTAGAACAATGTCCTCTCCCTTATTTAGCATCCAGCTCCACCTTTATAAGAAGCTCACAAGCCAATGACAGAAGTGTAAAGGGACAGATTTACAGTTAACTGCGGCTACTGAGTTAAAGGTCTGATATCTTCGCAGGAGAACATGCGACAGATTAGAATGGGTACCCCAACAGGAGAATCAACTAGATCCTTTAATACATGCACATCCACAGCACAAGCGAATCCCCTGGAGTCACAAACTTGCCAACCAGAGACTTTGACCTTTGGAAAGAGATCTTTACAGTCCTTAACTGCGTAGAGTCGTATAATAATTAACAGACATCAGTGTGCAAGCTACAGACGTTGAAAATAAACCTTAATGAGTATCAATAAAGCTTTACCTCCTTTTCTAGCCATGTCATCCGTTTTGTTTTCTCTGTGCATCAGAGCAGTAATCCAGCGAGCCCGGTCACTCCTGTCAAGAGGAAAGAGTTAAAGACCTCGTCATGTGCAGGCGACAAGCGTGGAAAAACCTTACACTATAACCAAAGGGTTCTGCCAGGCTGTAGATAAGAAAGAAATACTGATCTCCTGCACGTGGTAAATTCCAGCAACCCTCTCCCAAAAGGGCCAAACATCTGAAAGACACAACTTTAAATAAATAATCTAATCGCTATGAAGCGGATCTAGACTTTCTTCTCTGCAGGTTGAAAACCAGAGGGAACGGAGAGATGCAGCTTTGAAGCAGAAGCAGTATAGAAGTTTGCTGAGTATCCATATAGAGTGACCAGACAGCAAATGTGAAAAATCAGGATGGGGTGGGGGTGGGGGGTAACAGGCTTCTATATAAAGAAAAAGCCTCAACTATCAGGACTGTCCCTATAAAAGCGGGACATCTGGTCACCCTATAGCTATAGGACTTTCACACATTAATGGAAAAAAATAAGGTTAGACACTAAAATGGTGGAGACGGCTGAACTATATACCCAGGATCAGAGGCAAAAGTTTGGGGATCCCCAAAACAATTGTCACTTCTTGTGAAACAGGATAGAGAAGAACAGATGAAGGCTGCTCTGGTCAAGCTAATGGGGCTTCCCAGAGGAAGACTCCATGTGCCATTTTGACCTAAGAACAGCAGGAAGTGAAAGAGAAAGACAAGGCTCCATAAGAGAGAACAGGATTTTACAGCAGCAAATGGAAGTTACTTATGGCCAGAGGGTAAAGGGAAAGGGAGGTGATAAGGATAAAAGAGAAAGCTAAAAGGAGGCCACAGCTGATGGTCTAGAGATTCCAAAGGGGCAGGGGGGAGGGGGAAAGCAATGCTGGAGACCTTAGGAAATGAGTTAGTGACTGCGTTCTCTGCAGAGCTCAGCATTTTGCAGAAGACAAATAGGGAAGAGTTAAGGCACAACTGATTTCCGTGATATGGGGGAGGAGAGGTTTTGGTGGCCTTTCTAATGTATTTATTCATGTGCTATAAAAATCAGGCACTGGTGTAACATATAAATAACCTGTTACACATTTTTAACCATGTTCCCCGCCCCATCTTGAAAAAAATTGAGAGAGAGCGCGTGCGCGCTTTTAAAAAAAAACAAAACCAAAAAGCAAAACAACAACCACCCCACTCACACAATATGCAGGAAAAAAAAAATTCACAGCCCCTCCCGTATTTTTAGAAAGAAGCCCACAGAGCGACACTCACGGAGAGTCCGCTGACAGCACAACCGTCTCCTCCTTCCCTTCGCTGTTCCTCTTCATGATCACTCGAAACGCGTGGCCGCTGCCTGGGCTCCGGGTTCCACCACTTGACCCTGGCTTCCCGGGGGGAGACGAGGGAGCGTCGGGGCTTTCAATTTTCTCCACCATTATCTGATCCAGCTTGGCATAGTCCGTAACCGTGTAGCTCTCCTCACTGGAGACAATAAAGCGCAGCTGGATTAGAACCTCCCAGTGCTAGGCATGATGCTCGTTTCCAGAGCCACGCTCACCAGGGACGGGAACGCGGTTTACCAGGGCCCAGCAAACACCAGGACACCCGCAGAGCTTACTTGTTCCATCACACCTTTTCTTAGCTCATTAACCCACCTCCCATTAGGGCCAAGTGGTTTGTGCAGCCGTTGGGCTCCCCTACAGACTTCTGCTGGCACAGCAGGGACTGATGAAGTGTGATACGTGACCAACGTAGCTGTGCTGGCAGAAGCCTCAAGGGCAGATGCCATTATGCCAGAAGAGCTGCACTGATACCAGTCCCCTATCCAACCTTTGCTACTGGCTGGGATTGGACCTCAAAACATAAGGACAGCCACACTTGCTCAGACCAAAGGTTCTTCTAGCCCAGTATCCTGTCTTCCAACAGTGGCCAGTGCCAGATACTTCAGAGAGAATGAACAGAACAGGGAAATCAGTGAACGATCCATCCCTGTCATCCATTTCCAATGTCTGGCAGGTGTTGCACTCCTGCCATCTTGGCTAAAAGCCATTGATGGAACTGTCCTCCATGAACCTATCTAATTATTTTTTGAACCCTGTTATATTTTTGGCCTTCACAACATCCCCTGGCAATCCACAGGTTGACTGCGTGTTGTGTGAAGAAATACTTTCTTGTTTTAAACCTGCAGCCTGTTCATTTCATTGGGTGACCCCAGGTTCTTCTGTTACGTGAAGGGGTAAATAACACCTCCTTATCCACTTTCTCCGCACCAGTCATGATATCACAGACCTCTATCTTATCCCCCCTTAGTCGTCTCTTTTCCAAGCTGAACAGTCCCCATTTTTTTAATCTCTTCTCACACAGAAGCTGTTCCATACCCCAATCATTTTTTGTTGCCCTTTTCTGTACCTTTTCCAATTCTAATACATCTGTTTTGAGACAGGGTGTCGAGAACTGCATGCAATATTCAAGGTGTGGGTGTACAATGAATTTATACAGAGGCAATAGGATATATTTGATCTCTCCTCCTTTCCTAAAGCTTCCTAATATTGTTTTAGCTTTTTCTGATTGGCGCTGCACACTGAGCGGATGTTTCCAGAGAACTAGCCATACCTTGTTTAGGCTGTAATCTCTTTGGTGCAGGGGCTGTCCTTTACTAGGTTTCTGTACAGCTCCAGTCTGGATCAGACCCTTGACACGCTACTGTAACACGGACCATCGCAGTCCACCATGTCCTAGAGCCAATAGCGGAGTGCTCGAGACAGGGGCTGGTTTGATTTTAGCTACTGGCAACCCAGAGTTCAGTTGCCAACTGAACATTTAATCATGACCTCTTTCTCTGGTATGGTGAATTTCTCAAGCCACCGTGGGAACTGATGTAGCATTCAAGTGCATATGGCCCATAATGAGCTGAAAGAGCCATGGAGATGGGCAGAATTGCAGAGAGATCCCCACCGAGAGAGAGTTCGCATTTCATCTCCTCAGCATGTGTACGTTAGTAATTACTCGGGAAAGCAGTTCACTTTAACTCCTCTAGCGGCAGACTGTGGTGTGTTATTTCCAAATAAATCCAACCCTCACCTTTCCACAGCAGATAGCACCAACAGGATTCCAAAAATGGACAGACAATTCCCAAAAGGGACCCCAAAACACTTTAAAAGGCCAGGAAACAAGTGAGCCAGAAACATGCAGGGATAGATCAGTGGATTGAGCATTGGCTTGCTAAAGCCAAGGTTGTGAGCTCAATCCCTGAGGGGGCTATTTAGGGATCTGTGGCAAAAAAAACAAAACAAAACAAAAAACTCTGGGGATTGGTCATGCTTTGAGCAGGGGATTAGACTAGATGACCTCCTGAGGTCCCTTCCAACCCTGATATTCTATGATCCAAAATGCAGAGAATTTAATCAGATCTCTGTGCCAATTGGGGGAGCGAGAGGAAACCAAGCAGTCAAATTATAGAAAACTGTTTAAGCAGCAATGTTGCAGGGCTAATATTCCTCTTTCTGTGGTGCTAACCCGGCATAAATGATACCTGAACCAACCAGAGAAAAGGTGCTTATGCTTGGTGAATTGAGCTTTGTGAGGTTACGTCGATAGTTAGAGAAACACGCAGCCTTGCAAAGAGCTCTCCTGGAAGTGCCATTTTTGGCCAGGCAAACCAAATATTAAATCCCCTCCCTCAACGTTCTTTTAAACTATAATGCTTTTGGGGAAAGGACTATCTTGTTCTTGGGGCCTGAAAAGCACGTAGCAGAATGGGGTCCTGACCCATGACCAGGGCTTCTAGGTGCTGTGCGATTATAAATACCACGAGACCGAGTCAATGTTGTGCCCAAGTGGGTAAGTTTTCATACTAGCTTTACAGGGTTGTGATTTGGTGGTCAGGGACAGATAGCTCCATGGTTTGAGCATTGGCCTGCTAAACCCAGGGTTGTGAGCTCAATCGTTGAGGGGGACACTTAGGGATCTGGGGCAAAATCAGTACTTGGTCCTGCTAGTGAAGGCAGAGGGCTGGACTCAATGACCCTGCAAAGTCCCTTCCAATTCTAGGAGCTAAAAAATAATGGAGATATTCTATTTAAATGTTTCTACTTTAAATTCCAAAGGCTGGCTATTGTCTTCCTCCTCCTGCTCTCTCACCTCTTCTTGACATTGTAAGCTCTGCTCAAATCTTGGGGGAGAAGGGTTGTTTTGTTTTTTTAAACATCAACACAGCCCCCCTCTCAGCCTGGCCCCTGAGAAAAAGCGGTGGATGCCAGTCCATCCGGCTGGTTTCACTGCCCATTGTTAGTGCTCCCAAATAGCTGGAAGCAATAGATTCCAGCGAAAGGTCCATCACAATGGGGTTAATTTGTGTACCTAAATTGCTCCTCTTTGATGACTTGTAAGCAAAGGATTTGGTCAAAGATCAATAGTTTTAACAGAATGTTTAAGGGGAGCGCTTCACAGCTGCAGGCTAAGCAGTGTCTTGGACAAAGGCTATGGTGCCGCCTCCTCCTCCTCTTTGGTTAACTCACAAATAAAAAGGACAGGGATGACTTCTTTACTTAACGTATGCATTTCGTGCCCTTTTTTGCCTCTAGCACTGATCAGAAAAGCTCAAATGACAGCATTGGAGGGTAGAGCCACTTCTTACCCAGCAGGACAGGAACAAGTTTCTACCCACACCTCACCCCCAACCAGTAACCAGCTGAGAGAATCACTTTTTTTTGGTTCAGGGGCTGAACTGAAAAAAATCCAGGAGAAAAATATTTACTTGCATTGGACCCAAAATGATTTTTGTTTGTTTATTTGCTTTGTCTCCGGTCAAACTAAACATTTTGTTTAACCTGAAATGATTTCTCCCCTTCCCAGTTTTGGGTCGTTGTCTTCAGGAGCTTTTCCTCTTGTGTTTATTAAATTAGAGGAATTTCAAAACACACCACTGTTTTAAAGTGAAACATTAAAGTATTTTGAGCTGGCTGAAATGAAACATTTAGACTTGCCTAACAAAAAAAATCTGCCCAGCTCTATTCATAATGGTCTCCAACCACAGCCAGCTCTAGGCACCAGCAAACCAAGCACGTTCGCAGAGGCAGCATTCCAGTCTTTTTTTTTTTTGGCGCTTCTGGCGGAAAAAGCCTAGAGCCAACCCTGGCAGCAGCAGCGCCTCGTGCACGAGCACTGCTCCCCCAGGGCGCCCTGCACCTTGTAGCTGGGCCGGGCAGGCTCTGAGTGGGGGACACTCGGGCTGGGGGCCATCCCGTGGGGCACACAGAGCCACCTGCAGGTGCAGCAGGGCGGCTGCCCCCCACCGCCGCAGCTGGGCGAAGTGCCAGGTACTGCGGCAGGGCAGCCAGAAGCAGCAGTGGGACCATAGATGGTGGGGCGTTACCATGCGAGGTTACCATGCCGCTCTCCAGGGCTCCACTCCCTCTGGGGCTACCTTGCCCCGGCTCCTCAGGCCCCTGCCAGGGCAGTCCCCCGGTTCTGCCCTCCCGAGTCCTGGCTGATCCTGGAGGTGAGAGCCCTGGCTGGAGGGACCCTGGGCTGAGGCCCGGACCAGGTGCCCCACTGTTTATCCCGACTCTGCCAGTGCCGGACCGGCTGGAGGCGAAGGGGCAGTCAACAATTTTTTTTGCTTGGGGTGGCAAAAAACCTAGAGGGTCAGCCCTGGCTCCCACCCCGGAGGAAACATCTCAGCACGAGGGGGAAGTGACCCGTTCAGTCTCTGGCTTCTCTGCTGAGATTAACAATAGCACCCAGGGAGTGCCAACTGGGAGGGGTGTTTTGTTTTTCAGAAATAAGGACACCCATTGTGTAGGAGCTGGAGCAAGGGCACCAACTTGCTTAACTTCACAGGCATCAAACCACAATCAGACGGCCAACTGCGCTCACTATGGAATGCATTCAAACTGGTGACGGGTGCGAATGCTCCACATCTCACTGCCATTCTTCTCAACCACCCGGTTCCCTAGGGTTCATTAGACAGTAATGCACCCTCAGTGCTACGGACTGCTTCAGGTGAGGCAATTGCAAAGGTCAATGTCAAACTATCTGAAAAAGTCTCTTCCTACAATTTCAACAAGAAACAGACCATAAATATCCTCCCTTACCTTTTCTTCTTGGTTATGATCAGGACGTCATTAAACAGAAAAAGGTAGCAGTTAGTCCGGCCAAAGCCTTTGCGGAAGATACTAGTGTCTTCTGAATGGGACAGGGAGAGCTCCCCTCTTTTCAGCAGCCAGCGGGAAGCCGAAATCAGTGGGAAAGGCTGCAACAAAACAAGAAATTTAGTTGATTTTGGGACCTAATAGCAACAGTAAGAGAAGAGTGAAGTGATCACCAAAGGTCCCCTATCGCATTGTCTGTGGAGAACTACACAGCCATTCTAAGGCCAGATGTTGAGTGCCACGATTTTGAGCAATGGGAGATGCAGCGAGCTGGGCTTTTTGGAAAATCTGGACTTAACTTGGGCACTGAGCAATTCTGAAAATCTGGCC
This sequence comes from Chelonoidis abingdonii, assembly GCF_003597395.2. Taxonomy (NCBI): domain Eukaryota; kingdom Metazoa; phylum Chordata; order Testudines; family Testudinidae; genus Chelonoidis; species Chelonoidis abingdonii. The sequence goes on from NC_133791.1 coordinate 3,951,120, forward strand.
CTTAGTTAGCTAGTACTGAAGGAGTTTCCTGGTAGAACAAGAGACCGTGTAGAGTGACAACAGTCACTCTTCATTTCTTTTGCTCCTCCCACCAGGGGGGGTTGGCCTCAAAAGAAATTCTTTTAAGTGCACAGCAGTTCTTAAGGTCATTTGTCCCACCCTTCTGTTCTGATCTCCTGACTGGTAGTGTGTAGGGAGTGCCACCAGGTTGACACTGCTCTTGGCAAAAGGCACAGAAAGCCAATATCGGGTGTTAACAGTTTGCTTCTTCAATTTTAAACGGTGGTAAAAAAAAAACAAAAACAGCAGGATAAACAGCTTTTGAGGGAGATTGGTTGGTTGATTGGAGTGAACAAAGTTCTTGTTTTAAACGACAGCAACAATATAACTAACTCTTAAGAAACTGATGGATTATTAATACGAGTTAGGTACCTAACTCACTCAGCTATTTTAGTAAATCTCGCTAGGTACCTAAATACCTTTGCCAATCTGGCAAGTATTGAAAAAGCTGCCATTACTGCCAAGCATAAGAAGAGAAGTCCAGGGCGCATTTCAAGTCAGAGGACTCCTCACCTTGATCTTTCCGAACTCCAGCTGTTTCTGAAGCGTGTACATCTGCTCGGTCCTCTCCATCGTGTGGGCTCCCTCATTGCATCTCTTAACCAGCTAGAAGCAGAAAGACAGAGAACACGAGCTGAGCATCAGGATAATTCTTTCTACACAGCGGATGCAATTGTTGCTGGGAAGCCTCAGACTTCGTGGGCATCCTGGAGTTCTTCACTGCCACTAAAACAGAAGCATGAAGTGAGGCGGGAGGGTTGGAGATATGCACCAGAGATTTAAAAGTTTAGAAGAGGAATTCCTTTGCCCCTTTTTAAGGCACCTTCTTTTCCACTGGAGCCATGACAGGCTTGCAGTGCTGGGCCATTTTTGCCTACTCTCGCCAAGATTTTCCAGCCTTTTCTTCCTGTTTGTCTGGAAAGCAAAATAAATGCAGTTCCCTCCCCCTGCCCTCACGATGCAGATCCTGGCAACACTGCCTAGGACTCAACTGATTTAAGGGTGACAACAGGCAGTGGTCACTCTTTTTGCTCCCCACTTCATGGGCCAAACATGCCTGATCAACAGGGATCCTACAAGTCCATTTGCCATGGAAAAATGCAGATTTTGCAATTTTTATAGAGAATTATTAGTTTTTGCATTTAATTTTTACTGAGAGGACCAGTGTCACTTATTCAATGCATGTAACCTCCCCCTCTTGTGGTTGATTTCTGAATGCACTTTAAATTTACCTAGCTAAACATACTCCAATAAGCTGCTTCCGACCTATAGAGGTTCCTCAGTGGTGTATAGGAGTTAGTGTTTTAATGCACCTCCAATTTCATTTCAGCCTCTGGATGCGAGTAATTAAAGTTATGAAAAGATGCCACAAACTTTAAAAATCACCCCCAATGACTGTCGCTGAGTCTGGCAAGGACAAATTGCACGTTGATGGTAACGTGCCGTTCTGCACCGCATGCAGCCAGGCTGTAGATTACATTCAAAGGCAGACAATTGTAGAACACATGGGAAGTGCTAAACTTAAACTGAATGAAAAACGAAAACCAGAGGCTGAAATAGCAGGGCCACCGATAACCAAAGAAACGCTGCCCCGGGACCGGATCATTCTATTATAATGACTAATGGCACTGGTACGCTTAGAATTTGCTTAAAATTATAAATATATCAATAAAACATTGTGCTCAACTAATACCTATAGATATTGTGGCTAGGGAAACTAAAGTTCAGTGTTTCAATTTAACTGTGGGAAAACAGATTTTTATTTTTTTTAATTGGAGAATTTTGGTCATATCACGGAAAACTACGATCCCTGCTGATCAGCTGGCCTCTCGTCTCGGTCCTGGACAGCTAGCAGCTACAGGTGCTTGACCGATCGCTCCTCTGCTCCCAAACCTAGAGCCCATATGATTCAGAAACACTAGTCAAACTCTCCACTCACTATCCCTTCCTCTCCTCAGCCTGATGGCAGTGGGGGCCATCTTAGAGCATCCTTGTAAGTCCCTCCACAGCCACCAGATCCTTCTTAATCAGAGACCATTGGCTGTTCAGGAGCAAGGCAGCCTGCTTTGCCCTCTTGTCGTCTCGGAGCACTTCACCGTTGTGTCCATCTCCCTTCAAAGCCATCCTGGGACGCAGTGTGTGGAAGGTCCCGTTTCTGCAGCTCTCTGAGGGCGACTGCTCTATAGACCACAGTGAATGTGATACAAGTTGTTAATTACAGCGGAGAGCATGCCCTCTCAACAGTATGCAACTTCAGACTATAGTGCTAGGGCACCTCTTCCACTGGCAGCTACCCTTCAGTGCGTTCAAATCATGCACATGTGTGGGCCCCCCGCAATCACTGGCTCAGAGAAACCAGAACACAGCAGCCTCTTAGTGGGTGGAAGAGGTTACTGTAATACTAACGCCAGGAATGATCACAATCCTGTGTTGGAGCGGGGGGAAAGAGGTGGCTAATTCTTTGATTTATAGTGTTGAAGTACTGCCAGAAGGGATCAGATGCCTCTAGGTGTGTAGAACAACAAAAGGATAAAGACAACTGTAACTCATGTGGCTGACTTATGAAGCCCTCGCAGCCCCAAGAATCAGGTCTCCTGTGTATCACATAAGCGCTCCGGGTTGTCCTGCAGCGAGGCAAAGCACCTGCAGTTTACTATTAGACAATACATACAGCTTGTTTCTTCCTTCCAAAGCAGGGGATGCCTCACCTTGCTGATGGCTTTCAGGGCTTGGGTGGCAGCTTCATAGGCTGTGCTGTACACGTTGGTTTTCTGACAAACCGTCTGGAAGTTGAAGAGAACATTAGAGGATCCTTCCAAAACAAAGGTCAGTTTAAAGTGCTTTGCTCTATCCCTCCCACAGGTTCTAGGATGTGGCACATGCAGAGTCCTCTTCCAGATGGGAGCTCATAACTAGCACATGCAAGTGAGGGAGGGCAGGATGCATGAAGCACTGAGGGAATTATAAACAAAACCAGGAGAAGCAACTATTTTGCTACTTGGAGGCATCTTCTCCACTTGGCCTCTGTTCGAGTTTCTTGTAGATGCTACATAGGGGCCATAAAGAAAACAAGGATATTAATATGTTCTCGCCCCTTTGCAGAAACTAGCTGTTTTTGGAGCAAAGTAAAACTGGCTCTTCCCCACCTCCCTCACCCACCCCGTTTGAGAGTTGCTGAATTCAGGGATTGCGCAGATGGGCTGAATCTTCCAAAGACTGCTCTCTCCAGAACTTCCAGATGCATATCACTGCTGGCCCAACCAGGGGAGCTCCTGGCTTTCCCCACTGCATACCTAGATGCCACACCCCCTGTGCTTTTTTGGGCATTAAACAGTGTCTCAGTTTTGCAGACCATTTCCTGCCCAAGGCCTTTGCACCTCCTCCGTCGGGGGCAAGGCAGCAGCATTAGACTGTGAAAAAAGTAATGCAGGAACCAGGGCAGAGCTATAGGGATGAGAGACATCAAAAGTCACACAGGGTCCTTCCATAGCACACAGTGCATTGGAGGAAGCAGGGAATAGGGCCAATCAGCATTCTGGGCTGGAGTTCAAGCTCTGAACAAAGATTCAGGTCGGTTTCCGAACCGAACCTCCCTTGCATAGATATAATGCCAGCCAAAGACCACCAGGAGGCAGGTCTCAAGTACTTTGCAGTGCTAGATTCACGGCAGGGTGCACTAGGTTCAAATGCACTCAGTCCCTTTGACAGGTGCCGGGGATTCTACTTGCTGGCTCTTACTTACGTCCATAAGCAGGGGGAGGCGTGTTACTCTTTGCATGGGGAGGATGAGGAAGGAGGACATGGGCAGGCCACCACACTCTGGCTTCCTCTCAATTTGTTTCAAGGTCTCTTTAAACGTAGCATTCGTGTTTCTAGAATGGGACAAGGATCCTCCGTTAGGCTTGGGCTTTCCAGACCCTTCATGTGCTAGAGAAGCTGCCAGTCCACACGTGACATGGGCTCTCCAGGGTTTCTAACAGTTGGTTACAGCACCCAGGGAAAAGTTAGCAACCGAGACACATGCTTGATTCAGAGAATGCCTGAATTAATCCCCTCGGAGCTTAAGGCACCAGAGACACCCAGTCCTCCCCATGGGTGATGACATCAATACTGACATCGCAACAGATGATGTGACCTTGGCACAAGCTGGAGAACGCATGGACTGTTTGGAAAACAGACATCTCAGTGAGAGGTCCTCACTTCCAGGCTGGGGTCAGAGCCTCTCCATGTCCAGGGAGGGAACAGATCCACCCCCGAGAGCACTTCCCTCAGGACAATAATTTGTGAGCAGTGAGGACATTCTCAGACTCCCTCCCTTCCCCATCATTACATCACCTCTGCCCACACAAAACAATTCCAAACAATCATGCTACTGCTAACTGAAGGTAGGTCCCACAGTCGCTGTCCCAACTAGCAGAGCATCGTCCCCACAGCTAGCATCGAATAGCGAGCACACTGCAGGCTGGGGAGAGAGACGGCTCCCTTGACAAAGGAGACATCTGAGCTTCAGGAGAATTAGCTTGTGAGACTCACTGGCGAGTGTGCAAAAACCTAGGTAAGTCACCATGTGTAGCTCGGCCAAGGCTGCCTGGATGGATTACTACTGGCTAGTTACAAACCCCAAAGCCCTGCCTTGCAGCAACACTTACAGCAGCTTCTGTAGCGTCCTTTGCTGGTAGACTTCGTTGGAGCAGTAGATGACGTAAGGGTTGAAGCGGTTCGACACATGATTCTCCAGGATGTCGCTGATGTCAGGGATCAGTATATTTTCCTGGTGCCGCTTCTCCAAGTCCTCAAAAAAACTGCCAAGAACAAACACACACAAGATGATCAGTGGGGTCACAGGAAGCAGACTAAGTGTGTTTGTGTACAGGGATGCTCCTATAGAATATCAGGGTTGGAAGGGACCTCAGGAGGTCACCTAGTCCAACCCCCTGCTCAAAGCAGGGCTAATCCCCAGACAGATTTTTGCCCCAGATCCCTAAGTGGCCACCTCAAGGACTGAACTCACAACCCTGGGTTTAGCAGGCCAATGGTCAAAACCACAAAGCTATCTCCCCCCGCCACCCAATGAGAGACAGAATGAGCCAAGATCCCCAATGCCCTTCTGCTGGCTTGCCACTTCTTTTGTCTCATAGGACTTCTTACTCATCACTGGATTTATCTCTCCTCTCCCCATCCCAACAACTTTCCATTCAATGGACCTCACTCCCATATTTAATGTCCTGTGGTCTAGACACTTTTCCTATCAGTGTTATCAGCCCCTCCCCGAGTGCACTGCCTCCTCAAAAGCTCAGCTCAGGAAGAAAAAAAAAAAAGGCTACAGTATCTGGTCCAAAAGCCAAGGCCACTTCTGATTAAGTGGGCGATTCACAAACAACTGGTAGAACAGAAGGAGCTGGGCCCACGTGGCTGTGACTACTCTGCATGAGGCTGCAGAGACTAGCAAGGGCTTGTCTACATGAAGAAACTGCCCAAAATAGCTACTGTAGAATAGCTCTCCGTGTGGACAATTTGCTCCAGAACAGAAGTCACTTTTTGCTAGAGTTAGTGTGCTTCCAAAGCAGAGTAACTACCCTGGAATAAAAGTGACTTACTTCTATTCCAGAACAGAGGGTCCACACAGGGAGCTATTCTGGAATCATTTATCCCGTAACAGCCATTCCAGTCAGTTACTCTGTGCAGACAAGCCCAAATTCTACCAAGGCAGAGCCAGGTCTGCTCCCCACAACACCTATGTTCCCATCTGCTGACTAGCAAACTCAGTCAACAGGCAACTCGTGGTAGTGGGTGTTGCTGGGAGAGTCTCCAGGCCATGACATTCTCAGCAAGCTGACAAAGTGTCCGGGGGCAGAGGAGAGAGCTGTAAAGTTTGGGCAGACCAAGCTATAAACATCCAGAGAGGGCTATGACTCTTCTCTCGTGGTATCAGAGACACACCTGGACCCAAGCATCACGGCCCAGGCAGCCTGCAGTACCAGGACTGATTTCCCCAACTACCTGTGTAAATTTTAAGGCAGATCTGCTACCGTGACGGCCTGAAAGCTCAGCTTAAGACATGGGAGGAAATCTACTAGGGAACCAAGACTGACTCTTTCCTTAGAAGGAACTTTGAAAAGGGAAAACCACCCACGCCCAGCAGAGCTGCCTGATGGAGCTATGCATGTGGTGAGGCCAGCAGGACAGTGCAACTGTAAAGTTCCTTTCTGTGTTTCAGCCCCAGGGAGGTGCAGCTCCTGGGTGTCAAACCCACAAAGTCACCACCCAGAACAAGCATGTGTCACATGGGGATGTGTGTGCAACCACAGGAGATTTTACATGGGCTTAAAGGAAACAGCAGAATGCTGGGGAGGAGCGTGCAGCGTGACAAGCCGCAATTCTTCTTTTCCCTGCTGAACTATTGTCCCTGGAGTCTGCCTCTCCCGCACACACCTCACCCTGCCACAGGGCGCAGAGAGGGGAAGCTTCCCCAAGTGGGAATCCAGAACTCCTGGCCCAGGAGAGAAGAGAAATCTCAGAGGTCCCCAAAGCACAGAGCCAGGTCAGCACAGCCACATGGCCTGCCGGGCACTATCAGACATCACAGCCAGTAACATATGAACAGGGAGAGGTGAGGAGAGGCTTAAGCTTCAGCATCTGAACTTTCCTTCCAGGAATAGTTCATGGTCCTAAATATCAGACCTCACAAGGGACATTCCCTAGACACGATCAGACAGAGAGACATGCCACAGGAAGACATACCTGCGGTTCAACAGAGAGACAGGCCCACAGCCCCAGTGTCTGGAATTGCATCTGAAGCTTCCCCAAGTTCAGGCCTGGGGTTTGGGTTCGAGCCTCAGAGGAGTTACACACTTAGAAAGGAATGAGCCATCACCCCCAATGCGGATGGAACATAACTGGGATTCAGTGCCCCACAAGAGCCATTCCTGTTCACATGATCACCAGGTTCGGGGCTGACACTTGGCCACCCAGGATGGGGAGGCCCTGGCAGATCTCAGTCTATCCTGCTGTGTGTGCACGCATGTGTTCATTCAGATCTCCAGAGCCCCAGGAGCTCCTTATAATGAGCTCTTACTCCAGGGCTCATAGCAGAGAGGGGAGCTTTGCAACAGCCCATAAAAGAAAGAGCACCTGGGCCATGCATCACGTTACAGTCAGTCAGCACTGAGCTCGGGGGAGGAGAGATCGCCAGCAGAAAGCTTCCACACGCACACGAAGGGCTCTTGAAAAAAAGCTGGGTTCTAACTGACAGAATGATGGATTTCCGTCTGCCCTGGGCGACCCAGCTCGGAGCAGTACGGTCTGCTCTGAGCTTTGCAAATGCCTAGAATTGCTGTGCAGCTGGAGAAAGATTCACTACTCAAGGACAACGAGGGCTCTATTTTCTCAGCACGGCAAACTAGGAGCCAGGGGAGATAGTGCAGTACACGAGAGACAAGAAATCCCTCCTGCGCCATATGCACTGAGGGAAGGGACCTCTCTGAACAACATCGGGGGGGAAGGTGGCATAGATTAGCCCATCTAGCCACTGGATAATTATGTTTAGCTTTTATTACTTTGTTTTACCTGGTTATTGCTCAGAAAGGCGAAGCAACAATTTTTTAATCAATCGTAGCAATATTGTTCACAATACTCATCCTCTCCCCTCCCAAGAGGGAAAGGAATCAGCCCAATGCTACCCCTCCACCCCTGCTTTCACTGAAGGGGACCCCAAGGCACACAGCAGTTAAGTGACTCACCCAATGTCCCAGAGCAAACCAGCGGCAGAGTTGGGATTAGTACTCCAGAGTACCTGGTTCTCAGTCCTGTGCTTATCCCTCCCCCAACAGATTCATGTCAGTTGTTTTAGGAATAGTTTTATTGCTCCCTCCCTGCCAAAACCCTCTCCACCCTCTGCAGGCCGGTCTGGCCCTGCTCTCACACGGAGCAAGCGGTAAGTCAGACATCCACAGAGCACCCATCCGCTACAGGCTGCAAGCCCCTGGAATGCCCCCAACACAAGCTCCCAGGCCTTGTCAAGTCTTTGGCCTGTGCTTTCCTTTGCTCATTTTTCACACAGCCCAGCTCACTGACAGCCAACAAGCTTTAGGTTCAGCGCAAGGCCAGCAAGATTCATCCCCTCCTCGAGAGCAGAGGCAAAGCCTGCACTGGCGGGTTAGAGATGTAGCCGTTTTGCTTTCAGCAGCCTCTTAACAGGCTGAGGCAGAACAAGCAGTGGCTTGTCGGGAAGGCTCCAAGGCAGCCTCTGCTCTAACCAGCCAATGTCATGTCTGAACTCGACCAGGGCTTTGCCATGAGATTCACCTGCGCCTGTGTCACTGGGCCAGAGAAACCAAGTTGTTCCTCCAACAAAACGAATTGTATTTAAATAGGGAAGGCAGCCAATCATGGGCTATAGGGAATTACTGATCATTCGGGGTCTTTAATTCGAGACTCGATGCTTTTCTAAAACATAAGCTGGAGCTAAGCAGAAAGTTATGGGCTGGATGCAGGAATCACAGGGTGAGGGTCTCTGGCCTGGGCTATGCAGGTCAGACTGGATGAATGTAATAGCCTCCCTCTGGTCTTAACATCTGTGAAAAGTCCTGGTGCCAATTCAACTATTTCTTGGAGGATGGGGCAAAATCTGGTCCCTGCTGGTGGAGAATGCCAGGGAGCCTCCCCTCTCTGACACATATGGTGCATGAGCTGCTGCCGTCAGGAGTTGAGGTGCCCCATTGTATAGGAACAGACAGGTACAGGTGAGCCAGGTTGCAACACCATTCGGCCCAGCTGCCCTCCAGCTGTAGAGGGGCAGCCAGACCAAGGTTCAGTGGTGTTGGGACCATGCAGTCAGAGCAAGACTCCAGACCACTCCAGGGGCAGCTGCACTGATTTAGTATAGGACCACGGCTTAAAAGTGATTGGGGTCAATTGCAAAAACTGTGTGTGCACATGCTCCCCCCCTTTCCCTCCCCAGCACACCAATAGGCACCGTTACTGCGTAGATTTTCCCCATGCTCTCCCCTCCAAGATTTACCTTTTGCTGATGCTCAGGATCTCGCCGATGTTGGAGAAGAGGTGATGGTGCTCAGTTTGGGTCATTGTCTCCTTCAGCTCTTCAGATTTCATGAAGTGACACACCAGGATACCCAGGCTGTGCAGGTAGGAGTATTCAGAGGTGATGATCTCAAAGACTGCCTAATCAAGGGGGCATAGGGGGAAAAACAACAATATACCCATGAGGACTGGAACATCTGAGCAGCAATCATTCCCATAGACAATGTGAATGAGCAAAGCAGCATGACAGCCTTCTCTGTGCAACACCTACACACACACTGGACTGAAGAGGCTAGAGAAGCTTACACTGCCATGGTGTTGTTCCATGGAGACCTCAATCATGGATGTCTGAAACACAGCAATGCTCACCACCAGCAGTGGGTTCACTAATGCATCCGCTAGTGTGCCCGAGAAGTCTCCCCTAGGACAAGGCTCCCATTAACCTAACCCCAGCTGACTCTGACGGAGCCCTCATGTATTTGTAACAGCTGCTCTCACCTCTTGTCTTTTGCGTTCCTCTGGGGTTATTCGGTCTAGGATGCCTGCTTCCTGCACCTGAATGACAGAGAAAGATCACGCTGAGTGTGAAGGACAGTACTGCTCCCACCACCAAATACCAAGTCCCACATGCAGCCCAGGAAAGGTATCACAGAGGGTGCACCATTGCCCACGGCATCCAGCAGGAGTTGTCCCCAGACTCCTGCACTCTGCGCTCTAAGGATGCAAGAGCCAACATAGCAGGTCAGACACCTAACCTGGCACTTTGCCTCCAGCAGCAAACAACGGATGCTTCAAAGGAGGATTAAAATCATTCCCAATGCATGTGGTCAATGGTGAAAAACTGAATCACGAGACATTCTTCCTGACTCTTGCAAATAATCTGATTGCACCTGGAGCATGAGATACAGCTACCCCAACCTTGCAGGTGCTATGGTAGAGTAGGTTGAGAGTTATCAGGTCACAACCTCCACAACACCCTCAGCCAAAGCAAACACTGAAGCAGGTATTAGCAGTTGCTAAACTGGCCTGCCAGACAGCTGTCCAGTGTTAACTTCATTCTTGGGTCTTACAAGTGACTTTCTTGGAGGCACCTCTTGAGAAGTTTAATAATTGTAATGGGATGGGAACAGGCTGTGAATAACCAAAACCATGAAAACAGACCTGCAGCCTTGGAGGCAATGACCCTTGGGGGTCATATTCTAGTCCACGCTAACAATGAATCATGATTTTCATAAAGATTTATACTCTCCTATAGCAGCCTTTAGTATTATTGGGAAGTGTAAAAGGCATTTGTTTTTCTCCTGATGTGAATCCTCTACCAAACAGAAATATAAAATAAAATGAGTTTAGGGAGCTTTTGGGATGGACGGACAGATAGACATCAGAATCCAATGTGTGTGTATCTGGAACGACAGCCCAGGGACATGGGCTGATAGCCAACGAAACGCTAACATAGATCTCACCTGCTTTGGCAAGGAGAGCGCAAAAGGGATTTTCCTTTGCTAAACCCTTTGACCCTCAATCAGCTCCTTCTCTGTGAAGGTTTTATGACTATTAACTTTTCCTTGTGCCAGCCACCCCCTAAGTCAGCAGCCTCGTCCTACAGCCGGGTGCCCTAGGGCACTCGTCCATGGTGACACACAAGCCAGCGACAGTCACGAACACCGACTCTCAAGCCCCTAGTCTTGTGGTGTTAAAGCCCCATTTAGTTTGGTTGAAAAACAAGGGAAAAAAAAAAGGCAGTCATTCCCCCTCTATCCATTTCCTGGCTTAGCAAGATTTCCAGACTCAAACCCAGCTCTGAGCCAAATTTAAAAAAGGCTCATAAAACCTCCCCAGCCCCTAGGGAGATTCGCATGCAGTGAGCACCAAAGCTGGCTCAAAGAGAGAAAACAGCGACCTTCGGCCCAGATACATCCACTCCTCTGCAGCAACGGATCGCGCTCCTCACTACACATTAGTACAAGCCCACACCATGTATGCAGCCTTGCTCCACACAGCCCCTGCCCCGCCTGCAGTAGGGCACACGCAGTGGGAGACTGAAAGAGAAGGAAAACCAGAGTCCAGAAATAGAAATCCCTCTGGTCGTTTGCCTGGAGTTAGCAGGAGCAGCAGCAGTGGGCTCTCTCTGCCAGGCCACAGGGAGGATTCGAGGACAGGACAAGGCAGCAGAGCATAAGATGGGGCTCCTGCTCCTTACCTCGGGTAGCTGACTCCAGGTCACCTGGGCAGGGCGATAGCTTTTCACCACAATGGTGTTAAGAGCGGGATGCTCCTCTGGAATGGAGTCCTCCTCAAGCAAGTCATCGTCTGACTCATGGTTGATGGAGTTCAGCCCTCTCTCACGGATCTCCTGATACAGCCGGGGCTCTGGAGAGAGGACGCAAGCCAGGAAATTACACACGGACTCTGAGAAATTGTTCCCCTTCCACCCAGAGCCCACCTCCCCCACAGCCCTTTCCACAAGAGAGAAGAGACACCAGGGCCTCCTGTGAGGCCCACAGGGACCCCACATTCAAAAGCCTCCAGAAGACCCCCCCAGGAGCAGGCTCTCCTCAGCTGGTGCAGGATCCATGGCCAGGCTGGGATGTGGCACAGGGGCAATGGAGGGTGCCGGGGGGGAGGGATGACACGCGAGTGCTGAACGTAACATGGCCAGGTCAGGGGGCTTCTCTGGCAAATCAGGAGCCTCAAGGCACTTAGAGAAAACATACAAGGAGAGAGAGTTTTTACAGAAAAGACATTTACAGGCTCCGCAACTGCTCTGTGCAGAGCTGGAGCTGTGGGGAAATCCAGGCAGGGACACATCACCACAAGAGACAGGTCCTGCTCCCAGGAAACAAGATCAGGAGCACAAGCAGCAACTGGGCTTTCAGCTCTTCATAAACAGACTAGATAGAGTGTGCGCCACAGAGGCAGTTAATCCTCACATTACCCTCAGCAGGAAGGGCAATGTTGTGGAGTCCATTTTACAGGTGGGGAAATCAAGGCAGAGAGGGCCAGTAGCTTGTCCTGGTTAACGTCAAACAGGACTGTCTGGCTGCATGGCATAGGCTCAGGGCACGCCTCTCTCAGAATAATGCTCTGGACCACTGGATACCAGCTGCTTTGAGCTCACACAGGCTCAGTACAGCCTCAGACAAGATTCTGCATCAAGTAATTCAATCATTTCTAGTGCGATTCCTAGCGCTCTGCTGAATAAATAAAGGTAGATTCCCTGCCCAGGCCAGCTTACAGCCTAGGTCAATGGTTAAAGGCAAGAGCACAGGAAGGGGAGGAGTTGGACAAGCATGATGACAGTTAGATGATGCAGTCACACAGGAGGCAGGTGCACACACCTTGGTGGTTACATTCCCCCCCACCCCTCAAGCGTGACTGTTCATGGATTGGGTCAATCCTTCCTGCTTAGAACCAGCAAGCCCCATCCGCTGGGTGGGCTTGTTTGCATGGCTCATTCCCACAGGGAACGCTCAGACCAGGCCCCTGGCTGTTCTCTCAGGATGATCCAAGAGGGCATCTCCCCATGGCTGTGAGGATAGGGGGCACCTCTCAGCTGGGAGAGGCTCACTAACCTTCCCCAATGTCCAGCTGCAGCAGCAGTGCCAAGGGAGGAGGGTGACGCCAGCAACACCAAGGAGTTTAGGAACAGCTGGAACGAAAAAACAACTCACCATCCTTAAAGGAGCCCCCGTGTCTCTGCATCCGCTTCCTCCCGAGTGTTCTCTGCAAGAGTGGCGGGAAAGAGAGTTAATACGAGACGCAGGTGGACAGAGTTGAGCCTCATCCTGACAGCTCTGGAATAACAAGCCTTTGCTGGAGTCTGATTTCTTTAGGTCCATTTTACAGGGAGCGGGAGATGCTGTATTGACAGCCCTGGGTTTGCCCTGTATTCACAGGCTAAGCCAAGTGTCTATGCAACCTCAGCAAAACACATGCTGTTTCTCTGCCCCCTCAAGGTCCCCAGCCCAGATCTGGAGGGACACACTGGGGAGTTCAGTCTCCAGACATTCCACACAAGCTGTCAACCCTAGAGTAGATTAAGTGTCCAACAGGGAGTAATCCTGCACTGACGGGGGGATGCGCAAGCTGATCAAGCAAGTAGCCACACTCCAATCCTTTCCCCATGGGTCAGGAAAGTGCTCTTAAATGGTATCAACTTTTGGCCATTAGCAGCACTGGCTAGAAGTGAACAGGCAGCCTGTTAGCAGCCTCTGATGGCTCACTGACAGAGCAGCTCTTCCCCACGCACTTTGTCCTCACCTGGGAAACTATAAACATGCAAGAGGAAAATTCCAGTTGGTGTCTGGATGAAATGCAAATACACACCAAGCTCTGTATCAAAGTTAGCTAATTAGGTTGCGTGTACAGAGAGAAAGGGTGTTTTCTTCAAGTATCTACTTTTCTCATGGCAGAACCCTTTACTTACATAAAGTCCCATCAGGTCACAAGTGGACAGCCACAGAGGAGCATCAATGACAAGGAGAGTCTGAACAATTTTTACTATGGGAAGCCAACTAGAATATGCCTCAATTTACCTACATCACAGGCTAGAAAGAGAAACTCTGCTCTGTATCAAAAATAAGGAGCTTGATTCTCCTTTGATGCCAGGGTCTCTCCTTTGCCTTTGGGAGAGTTCCCCCCCTCCCACTCCCACCAGTTCTGCTCTCTGGAAATCCAGTCCAGTTGGCCTAAGCCGACTTATCCAGATTGGGAGCATTTAAAGGCAATAAAGGTCAGGGGCCAGCTTTGAAAAAGACTGGGCTAAGTGACTTACTCAAGGTCAGTGGCAGGGCTGGGGATAGAACCCAGGTGTTTTCTCAATCTCGTGGAGTTTTGTTTTTAAAATTTAGTTCCTTAAAAAAGGAAGTTTCCTAACCAGCTAGTTACCTAGTCAATACCATCCTTGTCTCTCAGGAAAAACATGTGAATTCCATTTTTCTTGCTTGTAGTTTTGTTTGCTTTTAATAAAAAACCACGTGAGTGACTCACTTTCATCTTACGTTACCAAGTTTTGGGTCAGAACTGCCTTAAAGTTATCTCAGTATTTCTTAACCGGATGCAGCGTCTCTACTTCTTGTCATGGCACGCATACAAAAGATACCTATGGTTAACCAGTGGCAGTGCCTGTTTCGTTTGTTTCTGGGATTACGCCACTCTTCTACAAACACTACCCTCAAGCATGGGGCAAGTCTGAGAACTGATCCTGTTACCGTGCACAGGGTGAAGTTGGTTCATGTGAGCAGCTTCACTCATTTCTGTGACTGGAGTCTGTCTGCACTGCCAACAGGTGTCGGGCTGCAACTCACCTGTGCTGTACCATATGCTGAAATACATTTTTCTGCTTAACCACCAATTCTATACAGATATCTAAACTCAGTCCACTCCCCACCAGCTGTTACTTGCACATTTGTGAAAAACACTTCAAAACAAGCAGCCCCCCCCAGCCACGAGCCTTAGATGCAACTGTGAGTGAATGGAGGAGCCAGGCAGAACATGAGCTGATGTTAAACAGCTGGATCGCGGCCTTCCCAGAGGATTAGTCACTGCATTACATCAGCTAGACACAGCCTGTTCTTGCCCCCTGATCCTCACAACCTTTCCAAGTGTGTTCAGTTGCTAAAACTTAACCTGGACTGATCTCAAACACTCCCCCACCCCAACCTCCCAAACCCTGGTTCTGAAAGGCACAGTGGTTCTGAAGGTGTATTTCATTTCATCTCAAGCACGTACAAGTAACGATCTGGTTGCTGTGGATATCCAAAGACAGCCCAGAAGACCCACCGGAAGCCTGGGAGTTAGTTTATTTATTGTGCTTTGGCCTCTCAACCCCTCCTGGCCATACCTCGGGGTCAAGCTGCAGTAATTAATGCCATCTGCAGGGAGTGGAGTTGGATCTGCTAATGGGAGAGAGGCGAGGGACCGGAAGAGTTTGGATTTTCTATGATAATTTCATGAGAGAAAGCAAGGGGATAGAAATCAGACCCTGACACTCTCAGCTGTGTTGGACTGAGAAAGAGCAGAATGTCTGGACACTGAGTTAAGGTAGCAAGGGCCCTGTAGTCCTTCCAGCACACATCCTCACTGCGTACAGCTACTCTTCAAAAGCGTGTCCAAGTCGTCAAACACGCAAGCAGGGTGATCGCTAGCAACCTACACCCAAGGAAAGCAGAAGGCCACCCAGGCGGTGAGGATCAGCCGCTTTTTCCCCAGCCAGTATTACACTGGTGACTAATCGCCAGATACGGGTACACTAGAACCTGTCTAGGGAACAGCAGAGCTTCAAAACCTGGATTAACTGGTTCCACAACACAATTCCACACGCATTTGGAAACCAGCCATTAGGGGAGGGGATTATATACGGCTTAAATAAGAGACAGACTGTACCCACTGGCTGAGCGACCAGAGACACCACAGTACTCAGCTGAATTGTACAGATGAGAACAAAACTCTGGTCTCAGCTTTGGCCCCAGGAATATCCATCAGTTGAAGCAGCATCTGCCTGGGGTCTGGCCAGGAGTGGTAGAAGAGGTAGAGTTTATTATCCTCAGTGTAAGCTCCTTGGGGGAGGAACCATCTTTTTGCTCTATGTTTGTACAGCACCTAGCACCATGAGCTCGTGCTCCTAGGAGCAAAGGTATTACAACTACTAACCTTTTGTTCGGGTCAGGGCAGATCTGGCATGCCCCAGGTGACACTCCAGCAGCAGGAGGGACTGGAAGCACACAACAGGGCCTACCTTGTTTCTCCCTGGGCTGCGCGCTGCTTGTGCGTTGGTGTCCTGCAACATGGGCTTTAGGGTGGCGACACCCTTAGAAGGCTCAGACTCTGGCTCCTCGACATTCCTGAGTCCCTTCATGGCTGCCCGGTATGACGTGTTCCGCAGGTTGCGCTTGAGGTTAGAATCCATCTCGATGTCCAGGTCGTCCAGGGAAATGCTGGGGGCAGACATCCGCTTGGGGTCGCAGCGAGCCTCTTTACTCTGCATGGTCACGGCAAAGCTCTGGTGGCGGGCAGGGGTCTTGGATTTGGTAGACACGGCCAAGCTTTTGGGGATCAGCTGCTGGGTGCCCATCTTGAGTGCGGCTGGGCTCTCTGTGCTGAGGATGACACGGCGGGATTCAGTGGGGGACGGGGAGCGCTGGGTGTTGTCTAGTGCTGCCATGGAACTGCGTTTCCCAGAGGGTGAGGGCACGCTGGTATCTATCTGCAGCTCTGAATGGAACTTGCGCTCCAGGAGAAGGGCCTTGTCGCCCATGGAGTCGTCAGAGTGCCTGTGAGACATGCTGGCACTGGGGAGCCAGGGACCCTGCAGAGAGAACAGAAAGGGCACAAGGCTTAAGGAGCTCTCCCCTCTTCCAGGAACAAGGGTCAATGAAAGAGATCCAGGACCAACACAGAGGGTTTAGGACTGGATAGGGTTTGTTTGGTAATTTTTTTTTTTTTTTTTTTTTAAAAAGAGCCAAACAAACATTTTCTCCCCCTTCCCCAGCCCAGCATTTGCAGCATTTCGTGTTAGTGCAGGAGAGTCTGGAAAATTAAATCCACTGCACTGCACTGCACTGACAGCAGACAAGAGCACGAGTTAGCCTAGGACTTCTGTGATGGGAGAAATAAAAACACCAGCAAAAAAATCAATACAGAGAACAGCTAACTTGGGGGAAGCGGGTGGGAAACCCAAGTCACATGATCTCAATTATATTTCAATAACACCTCAAAGCTCCAACTGAGATTGTGACCCTGTCATGTCCTGCACATACCTACAGTGAGAGACTGTCCCTTCCCCAGACTACAAAAGAAATAAGACAAAAAGTGGGAGGGGAAAACAGACCCAGACAGGTGACGTGACTTGACCTGCAGGTGGTCGGGAACAGAACTCAGTCTCCCACGCCCAAGCTGTATGTTGCTAACATCAAGGGAATCTGGAAGCAACGGCTAAGCTAGAGAAGTTTAACAAAGGAAAAAAGAAACCGAAGTGAAAGTACCACGGCCTTGCCCAGCACGTAGGCAATCAGCTCACCAAGAATAAAAGACTCAAAAATGAACACAGAGAGCTGCCTACATTATCCGAGTGCCATCAGACAGGCCCACGCTAACTGACCGTGGCCGAGTTCTACTAGAAGAAATGGAGCCTCTTGCAAAAAGTCAGCTGGCAGCATCATGGGCCCAAGTGAAACCCAGGCTTACGGAACTGAGGGGCCCGCAGGACTCATGCAGGTAAGAATGTGAATCCTCACCATGGACCCAAGAAGCCCACAGCAGCTCTGGGGAGTCTTTCAAAAACAAAGACCATAAAGGAGCTGTTTGTTCTCACATCTGTAAAAAACCAGAGACAAAAGTCTCCAGTCCCTCCTTCCCCCCCATGTTAGATCCCATTCACCATTATCCCCAGTGAGCTTCCGAATAAATACAGAAAGTTATTGTCCAGCCCATTGTTACTTCTCCTGTGTTTCCTCTCTCCTCTCACTCAACAGAAGGCAAGTTCCTGCCCCCAAACAGTCCCAGGAGACTGAGGACAAGGAGGGACTTCACTGCACACCATCCTTTAACGTAGGTTCTATCCAGCAGTTTCAGCAGCACCTGGAGTCCCCCACCTTTCAATATTGCATCGTTCAAAGGAAAGGAAAGTCTCTGAGGAAGGGAGCCTCGTTCCCACCCAGATAGGACAACAACCAGAAATTCCAGGGCTCGAATTTTGTACTAAGTCTCCACTTACATGATGTAGCCACAGATAAAAGGTATCAGGTATATTTAAGATACAGAGGTGAAATATAAGTATTAATTAATGTTGTAACATAGGGCCCCAGGCCGATAAAATAGAATAGCCAAATTAGGCCTTTGGATAAATTAGCATAAGTAAATTAGTAATAAACCTAATGAACTTGTATCTACGTTTATGATATGCCGATGTTCTGAAAATAACTGCTGACCTTGGATGATAACATCTACGAGAGAGCAGCGGCCACCACAAGATGCCCATTGGTAACTGGGGTGAAATGTTATGGTGACAAGGCGACGTAAACATTAACGAGTACAAGGGGAACAAGCTAGCCAGTGAAAACAGGGCACCCCAAAAGTAGTGGGGTGTGGAAGTTCAAATAAGGAGGAGTTAAAACCTTCATAAATATGTCTGAACCCCAGCGGCATCAATGTAACACATTATAGACGCCATATCCTGGCCTGCATGCGTTAGTTGGGGGGGGGGGGTGCAGAAGGGAGAAAACGGCAGGATGACAACCACTATTGAGGAGGAGGAGGAGGAGGATGAAGATTGGCTCTTAGGGTTTTTCCACAAGGCCTGGTGTGAGTAACACAAATATTCTGTATTGGTCTCTCACCCTTAGCAGGTTTCAGGGTATGTACTGTTTGGTTGGCTAATGAAAACAATGGTGCACCGTGGGATCCCCCTTCTATTGATAACCTCCCTGTAGTTGGGGGTCTTAGGGGCTGAACTCTTACTCGCTGAAGTAGGTACAAACTGTCGCCTCAGGGTGGGTAATGACAAAGCTACACGTGGGCACAAGGTAACAACACCTGCAATTCTTTCATGACTCCCCCCCTCCCCCTCAATCCAATTGGCTAATTCACAGCGGATGCAAAACTGCGGGCACAATCAGTTTGTGTTGGTTTTCAAACCAAACCACTTCTTGTGAAGGTGCCACTGATCAGCTGGTAGGTACAGAGATCAAGTCAGTCTACTGCCCATGGGGAGGACAGATAGGAAATATACTGTACACTGTTCCTTTAAAAAATTATCTTTCCATGTGTTTGTACACCTAGCATGACCCTCCAAGGCACAACTGCAACACAACACAAATCCGGCCAGCACTGGGGAGGTCCTCCCATCCCTAGGGCAAATTAAGGAGAGAAATGCACACACAGACCACACCCTGGCTAGAGGGAAAAGGAAGATTTGGCAACCGTGCCTGGGTTTCAAAGCTCTGCACTTCCTTTGCATGGCTCTGGGGCTGACATCACCAGAGCAAGTTCCAGGTCTTTGCTCCAAGTGGGGAGAAGGAAGATGATTAGGGTGCAAACACCACCTGCTGCACCTGTCCTTTACTTACTGCTCTCTATTCCACTTCCTGCTCACTTGTAGGGTGACCAGTCGCAAGTATGAAAAATTGGGACAGAGGTGGGGGGTGGGGGTAATAGGAGCCTGTATAAGAAAAAGCCCCAAATATCAGGACTATCCCAATAAAAAAATCGAGAAAGGTGGTCACCCTACACACAAGCCTCTGCTGCCACCATGGGCTCTCTCTAGAGGAAGGCACACCTTGATACAACAGCTGCACTAGAGAGGATGCACCTCAGCTCACCCAAAGGTTGCAAATGTCTCTAGAGCTGTTTGGAAAGTCAGGCACGTGCCCTGTGCAGAGCAGAGAGCTTACATGAGGGTGCAAAGTCCTTACTGACAAGTTTGGGGTGACCCCATTTGGAAGCAGCAGCCACTTCATAGACCCCACTCTGTATATTGCTTTTCTGGGAGATAAATGCTAATGTGATGTGCCACACGACTGACACACTTACACTCATGCCCCTTTTCTCCCCATTACATGATTTCGGAAAAATCATGCTCCAAGTTGCCCATACTGAGGTCCCATTGTACTGAGCTCTCTCTGAACCATTCCCCATCAACAACCATCGAACAGGAAACACAGACCAAGACTTGAAACATGTTCTTCTTTACAATAACTGGCAGAAAGACAAGTCAGCCCGGTCTACAAAGGCCTTTTTGATTGAGAGATGCTGCTCATTTTCATCTGCTTGGACAAGGGATGTGTGCCCTGTGCCAGCCAGTGTCCTGCCAAGCATCCTGTTGGGGGGAGGAGGGTAAAACTGCATTGGTAAAACATGCCAATTGACACAGGCAGTGCTGTAGAGAAGGGCCCTGTTTAGCAGCAGTGGAAATAAGGCAGCTAACAGAGAGAGCAAAATGAGGACTCTAGCTACTTGCCAAGCTACAGCCACTGCAGTTCTCTCGAGGTGCTCTGGGAAAGAAAGGTGGGTTCTGCTGTTCTGAGCAGAGACCTCAGAACCAAGAGCTCCTGAACTGTAATCCCAAATCTGACACTGAGTCACTGTGTGACCTCTAGCAAGTCACTTCATCTCTCAGGGGAAACAGGGACATTTGCAAACAGCAGCACTAAATAGTAAGAAAAATGGGTCCACGCCATGAGGTAGGGTCTGAATTCTGACTCCACCTCGTTTGAGGGATGGGAGAGAGGAAGTTTGGCTCTGACCCAATTCCAGGACAAGAGTCAACTGCAAAAATTCAGATTCCAACTGGCTTCTGAACCTCCACAAGTCTGGAGGCGTTTCGACCCAGTATCGTGGTTTAGCTTTTGTGGGTGACAGATTACCCCACATCTGCTTACAGCAGGGTTCTTACATCTTCCTCTGAAGCATCTGGTCAGGCCACTGCCAGAGACAGGCTACTGGGCTAGATGGACCACAGACCTGATCTCTTCTGGCCATCCCTCATGTTCACCACCTCCAGTATTACCAGTTATCACAATTTATTCTCATGACTCAGAAGCAAGGTCCACGATCTGCTCCTACTGAGAAAGACAAAGCCCAGCAGACCATAAACAGCCTTCCCGGAGCAGAGTGAGCACAGATTTGGGAAGAGATCTAGAGGGGGTTCATTCCCCACAGTACACCATACAACTTCACACCAGTGTCCAACACCAGCTCCTTGACCGGGTGCTTCAGCACTTGCTTCATAGAACAGTCCTGTAACCCCTCTCTCCCCTGCTTTGAAATCTACTAGAAAGTGACAGGGCCCTGTTCCGTACGCTTACGCATGTGCCTTATTCACGTGAGCAGTCCCTTTGAAGTCAGTGGGACATCTCGTGTGCGTGAAGTTCAGCATGTGTCTACGTGTTTGCAGGATCACTGCACAGGGATGCATTCGGGAGCACCTTAGCTCGAGTCCGATTATGCTGACCCACCAGCTACCATGTATCAGACCCATTAGGTAGGCCCTTTTCTTACCCAGTCACTAGCACTGAAGAAATGAGCCAGGCTCTCCAGCCTCATTCAGGGTAAGGAGAATACCGGTAAATCTTCCAACTGGGACCCAAATTGAAGGCTCTTCGCAACCTTGCAGGGCTGAGCTACAGGCTTCCCCTCTCCCCCCAGGGACACTCGTCCTGAAAACAGCTGTGCACAGCTATTACACAGGGACAGTCAGGAAGGAGGGAGAAACTAGATCTAGCTTCTTCTGAGACCAGTTGAGCTGGTCAGGAAATAACAGGAAACGTGGCTCCAGGGTGGTGGATCTTAATGCCATTTCTACCTGACTTTCCCTTCTGTGGAAAATGCAACAAAGGGGGAAAGACTCCAACATGCCGACACTGGTGAGGGATCAGGTGTTTTCAGTCTGGGCTGCGGCTAGTTCTGAAGTTGCTCAGCTCTGCCCTCTGTCAGAGGGGACGAGGGGTGAGTGTCTCAAAGATGCTAATCCCAATATACCACACACAGCATCTCACTCAGCTACCTCCATTACCCCCAGAACTACTCACCCAGCACCTCTAACTGGATTTGGAGGACACATATGAAAGGCCAATTTCATGGGTTAGTCTCATTTTACGTTTGCATATGCGCAGGGTGGGGGCAGAAGGTGACTCAAACACCACCACCCCCTTCCAGACACAAGGTACAGAAGTAGGATCAAGCTGGCCTTGTTCTGTTTTTTAAACTTGACGATGTCACAGAAAAGCAGTAACAGCTCTGCACTACAGGCCACAAACAGAAGGATCAGACACTGACAGGAGAAGGAATGGTTGCTGCTGGCAGCTATGCTATGCCGTTCTTTATGCTCTGGGGCATAAGCTGGTTGCTAGCAAGGATCAGGAAGGAATTTCTTTTTCATCCGCCCCCAAACCTCCCCTGTCTAGCATTAGGTGCTTTTCTCTTTCTTCTGCAGGGTCTCACAGTTGGAAGTGATGGGACACCAGAGTAGATGAACTAGTCTATATCAGTGTGCAATTCCTGGGTTTCAGATAGATAAAATTCACTAACAACTCTCGGAACATAAACAACGACGAGTACTTGCGGCACCTTAGAGAGACTAACAAATTTATTTGGGCATAAGCTTTTGTGGGCTAAAACCCACTTCATCGGATGCATGGAGTGGAACATACAGTAGGCAGGTATAAATACACAGCACGTGAGAAGATGGGAGTTGCCTTACTGGGGGAGAGGAGAGGGGAGAGAGAAGTCCTTGTGACACACCCTTGTTGTTTTTGCTGATAAGACTAACACGGCTACTCCTCTGAAACCTGTCATCTTGGAACAGAAATCAGCCTTACTGGATTGGCTTCATCAAGCCCTGCTTCAAAGGAGCATTGAAGACTGCATTATACAATTAGGCCCTTCACTCTGTGCTGGGATTCCTTCCTGATCAGTGATCTGCTTGTGTCCTGAAGCATGGGATTTGATCATCCTTATATCAGTAGACACTACAGATACTACTGGTCACAAAACAGGACCCTTGTTAAAATCCAGTTTCTGACCTTGCCCATAACCTCCTAGAAGATACGGAGACACTACTCTGCTAATCATCAACCCCTATGGTCAGTTTAACAACAGGGCCAGGAGTTAACCCTGCCACATCCCTCCCCTGGGCCCAGCCATTAACAGTAGGATTGGCTATTGTCCTTCGCAACTGGGGAAAATTATTTTATCTGCAATTAGTCCAGACCATGCCACGTCACACTAGGAGTGGAGCGAACACCTGCTGCGAGTTCACAGTTCAATAATATCTGTCCAGGAGACTGCCTCTCCCTGAACAGTTTGTTCAGTGGGAGGCAGGAAGGGAGAGGCAGGTTCCTTTGCTTGCTTTGCAGTACCAGAGTTAAGATAGCAGTAAGCAGAGGAGTGATTTGCTCCTACATAGCCACTACCATTCTGGGTCCCCATAGCACCCCATCAACATGAATTAGAGCCTCACACCACACTGCTCTCAACTATTCTCATCAATAAGAAGTCACATTTGACTAATATCTGTTGCTTCAAGTACTTCACAAAACTTAAATGTGCTCTATTCAGTCTATACACCTGTGGCTGAAACGCTGACACCTCTCAGTGGAAAAGCAGCAGCGACATAACAGAGATCAGAAACTGCAAAGGCCCTTTCAGCTGGCAGCTCATCACTCCAATTACACTTTGGAAAGGATACTGGGGTTGCCCTCAGTGCTCATTCACAAAATTCAATGCGATTCTTAATGATCACAGGTCATTCACAAGACTTCAGTGTTAGATCTCACCCAGAAGACTGTGTCCAGCACCATCCAAGTAATCTCACATTACTCTAAGCACTGGCTCAATACCAGCTCTCAAGCAGTAGCCCCACCTGATGAATCAATAGCACCAGCTTTAAACTTACCTCTTGTAGAAGTCTCACTGTTGCTTTTGCGAGTCTAACTTACAGGGGGTTTTGTGGAGCCTAATTCATTACTATTTCCATTTGAGGATCTTGGCGTGCTTGCAAAGTACAAAAGGATTCTTACTTATTGGTGGTTTATTCCAACCAAGGGCTTGGAGCTGTACAGGATAACAAAGCCGAGACAATCCCTGCCCAAAGAGCTTACAGTCTAAGAGACGAAGATGAAGATTTGCAAGAGAGACTAATGATTTTGGGTGCCCAGCCTGAGACACTTGAAACGGACCTAGTCTTCAGAGTGCTCTTGCTTTCTGAAATCCAGACCCTTTTACAGTGTCTTAGCTGGGTATTCAAAATCACTAGTCCCCTTTGAAGCTATTGGTGTGACTGGGAAATTAAAAGGGAATAGCTTAATATCTTCTTTATGCCATTATTTCTCAGTACAGGAGAAGGGTCACATAACTATTCGGATCAGTGCTACCCGGGTCACAAAGCTCTTCGTACTCTCTTGTCTTGCTATTAATTGTATCTAAAATCCCTTTAAAGTGGGTTTTATGTATTTCTTCATTTACTTTGCTTCAATGCTCAAAGCGAGACTTTTTTGACGTGCCCTGACTGGCCACAGAAATTAAACACAAGTATTGTCCAAGAACAATTACACAGTCTAATAAATGCAGCTGAGGTGGGGGACACTATGTCAGATTCCCCTCCCTTGAACCTGCCCCCAGTTAAACATATTTGTTTATTTTGTCATTCTAAGAAGGCCCCTGACATACTTGGTTTCAGCCGCCGTGCTGGCTCCTGAGATTTATTCCCCAAAGGCTGGGCTGCAGTTTATTCAGTGTATATTTTTAGATTTCATTTTGGATGCAAACCCAACAGTTAGTTTTCAGTTTCACAGTGCAAGGGGGAACCTGTTAGACAAGAGAGCATTAGCCAGGCACAGGCTGTACGGAAAAGCTGTGCTCCAGTTAGGAGCAGTTTGCTGACTCTTAAGGAGATGGTTAATCTCATTGTTCCAGCAGCTCACTGGATGCCAGGACTCTTACATTTTACTTGTCAGTGACCTCAGGCCTGTTGGCCAAGCGCTTTGTGCCTCTGTTTGCCCACCTGCAAAGTGGGTGTTCTACCCACCAGACCTACACTGAGGGGTATTGTGAGGCTACACCGCTCAATGCCTCTGTAGTGCTCCTGGGAGCCTCCTCTGCTGGAAAGACACTACAAAAGAGCCAGGTTTATTACATCATCACCACAACAATGCATGGGCTGCTAGGCCCTGCAAGGGCCAGACGCTGCCATCTTCCCACTGGCAAGGCAGGGTGAAGGCAGCAAAAGGAGAAAGTTATAAAACCGATCTCAGCCAGGAGAGCAGTGCCAGACGTTCAGAGGAAGTGTCCCCCACCTACAGGGCAGCCATCGCAACCAGGCCTGTCCCATTCTCCAGGGCCTGGGTTGCAGAGCCAGTCTCCACCCCTGAGTGGGAGCATTCCCTGCTGGCAGGGCTGGGAATAGGTAAGCACGAAGGGCAGTTCTTTAAAGAAATCAATCACACCCACCAACTCTGGGTTAGCATCTGACCTGGCTCTCACGTCCACTCTGCTTTCAGCTCCCAAGGGTGGTAGAAGTAACTTCTTGGCCTCTGGGGGACTCCCAACTCTGCAATATGCACCTGTTTAATGGTTTCTGTAGACATAACTGGGCCCTTAACACCAGATGGAATTAGTCTCCAATAGCAGTTTGTACTCACCACTTAGAGCCTCCTTGAGGCCCCAGCAGTGTTTTACTGGCCACACAACATCCCTGAGGGGTGAAGAAGCCTTGCAGTAGCACTCAGAGATGAGGCACTGAGGCACAGAGACGTTGGATGATTTGCTGAAGTGCAGACACAGTGTCAGGGATGCACTCCACCATCTACAAGTTGCAACAGTTGTATTTACAACAACGCAAAGACATACACTTGGGGCTTGTCCACACCCAAGCTGGACTGTTTCAGCTTTACCAGGAGAGTAGGTAGAGCATGGGCACACAATTACAGCTATTCCCAAAACAGGAAGGGGAGCATACCACCAACAGAACTGCATCCATAACAGAGGTTGGACCAGTGTAACTACTCTAGAAAAATAAATCTCACATTCCTAACCAAAATAGTTCTATTGGTATAAAAATTCATGTATAGGTCAGGCTTTCCAGCCCATATACGCTGCTGAAATGGCTAGACACCGAACCACCACTGCATCTTGAACAATTAACTGAAGCTCTCTCAAATTAGTCATCACTAGTAGAGCTCAGCAGATGTCCTAGGAAGGGAGTCAAGTCTATATCACCTTCATATAGACTCACATAGCAGCATGGAGAGATGCAGGTCCCAGAGGTCCCAGAAGGAACATGCCACTCTGAGAATGGGAGATTGCTCAGTAGTGGCTTTAACAGAGTTCTGCAAAAATCTGAGCTGTTGCGCTCTACAAAAAACACAACCATAAAACACCCAAGGGCTTTGCTAAAGATTCTCCAGCCATTCCCCCACCCACTCCCAGTTCTGTGGCTACAAATAAGGAAGGATGGGCTTTCAAGTTTGATGTAGAGACTTCCCCTACAACTCAAGAGCGGGGAAGCAGTGGTAATACAAGTGCTACTGCTGCAGACCACAACAAATCAAAACATGAGAGCATGGGAGAACTGCTGCTGACCATTAGTCATCAGCTACCCCAAATAGGTACACTTCCAGATTGTCACTAAAGCTCAGTATCCCAGTTCTCAGCACCCATGAGTGACTCAGACTCAGCGCAAATACTGTGTATGAACCGTAAGGTGAAGTGATTAGAAGAGGGATTATTATTACTATCTTGAGCGCTTTTTATCCTTATTGGTCCTTAAAACGTCAGTATTGTTATCCCCATCTTAGAGATGGGGAAACTGAAGCAGATGGGGATTTGCCTAAGGTCACCTGGCAAACCAGTGGCAGAGCCAGGAATAGAATCCAGGTCTCCTGAGTCCCAGTGCAATGCACTATCCACTGGCAGGGGCACTCAGGACATATTACCCACAATACAGAACCACTCCCACTTCAAAGCATCACTCAGGTTTGGCGGGGGGGGGGGCGGGAAAGCAGGGGATGTCTGTAGGTGAGGGACAGGTAGTCAGGTTGTAATGTGAGCCGGGGGGGGGGGGGGGGGGCTGCTGGGCCAAATGTCAGGGAATGGGGCTGCGCCACTGCATGCCAGGTCACAATGCCCCTTGGCTTGGGGGCCCTCTCAAATGGCGGTGTCCAGGCAAACTGCCCCTTCCTCCTGCCCTGCCAACAAGCCACATCCAGCTGTGGGCACCACTTCCCGCACCTGCCACATAGCCACGGCTCCATGACACCAGCCAAGAAACAGCACCAGAGGCAGGCTCGGAGAGCTGGGGGGGTGGGGGGGGAGAGAGAACGGGATGACTCCTCTCTTCAGTGCATGGCTGGGGCCAGCCTCAGCCCCAGGGGAGCCAGAGCAAGTGGCCCTGGGCAGCCGAAGGTCCCAGCCCCGCAGAGCCCCCAGCTGGCTGACAGGTCTTGCCCCAAATGCCCAGGAGAAGGAAGCCAAGGTGCCACCCCCCAGGCTGCCCGCCTCCCCCAGAGCCCAGGCCAGCGACCAGAGGAGGGAACCCTCAGCACCCAGACTGCGGGCGGGCGGGCGAGGTGGGGGGAGACAAGGCGTCGCACAGGTAGGGGAGCTGGGGGGCGGGGAGGCTCTGCGAAGAGGCACGGGGCAGTGGGGGGGTCCCGCGGTCACTGCCCAGTACCTGCAGCCGGGCCCAGGGGGTCCGCAGTCGCGGCTCGGTACCTGCAGCCGGGCCCTGGGGGGAGGACTGGGGGCGGGGGGGGTCCCGCGGTCGCGGCTTGGTACCTGCAGCGGGGCCCCGGGAGGCGGGGACTGGGGGGGGGGGTCCCCGAGGTCGCGTCGGTACCCTTGAGCGGGCCCGGGAGGCTGGGACTGGGGAGTGCGGGGTCCGCGTGCTGCGGCGTACCTTGCCCAGCCGGGCCTGGGAGAAGGGGGGGGGTCCCGCCTCGCGGCTCGTACCTGCAGCCGGCCGCCGGAGGGGGGGGGGGCCCGCGTGGCGGCTCGGTACCTGCAGCGCGGCCCGGGGAGGGGGGGGTCCCGCGGTGCGGCTCGGTACCTGCAGCGGGGCCCGGGGGGGGGGGGGTCCGCGCGCGGCTTCGGTACCTGCAGCGGGGCCGGGAGGGGGGTCCGCGGTGGCGGTCGGTACTGCAGCGGGGCCCGGGAGGGGGGGGGGGGCCCGCGCGTCGCGGTCGGTACCGCAGCCGTGGCCCCGGGGGGGGTCGTCCCGCGCTCGCGGCTGGTCCTCAGCGGCCCGGAGGGGGGGCGCCGCGCGCGGGGCTCGGTACGCTGCAGCCGGGCCGCGGAGGGGGGGGCGTCCGCGCTCGCGGCTCGTACCTGCAGCGGCCCGGGAGGGGGGGTCGCGGCGGCTGGTACCGCAGCCGGGCCCCGGGCGCGGGGGTCCCGCGGTGGCCGCTCGGTACCTGCAGCCGGGCCCGGGAGGGGGGGGTCCCGCGGTGGCGGCTCGGTACCTGCAGCGGGCCGGGGGGGTTCCCGCGGTGGCGGCTCGGTACCTGCAGCCGGGCCCGGGGGGGGGTCCCGCGTGGCGGCTCGGTACTGCAGCCGGCCCCGGGAGGGGGGTCCCGCGGTGGCGGCTCGGTACCTGCAGCCGGGCCCCGGGGGGGGTCCCGCGGTGCGGCTCGTACCTGCAGCCGGGCCCGCGGGGGGGGAAACGGGGGCACAGAGTGCCCCGCGGGGAAGAGCGGGAAGCGGGACCCCGCGGGGAGCAGCCGGCCGGCGGCTGCCCGGCCCTAGGCGCCCCGCCTCCGTGCCACAAGCGCAGCCCGGAACTGCGGCCGGAGCCTCCAGCGCCGCCGGGAGTGGTGCGTTCGCCGGCGAGCGCCGCCGGCTGCAGCGAGGCACTGAGGAAGCGTCGCCCGACCGCCCGCCGCCCCACCACCCGCAGGCCCGCCAGTGCCGCCTGTCCCTGGGGGGGCGGCCGCCTGGGCCCACCCTCGCCGCTGGGGCACGCCCCGCCGGGCAGCTGTGGCTCGCGCAGCGGGGAATCGCCTGCCAGGGGTCACGCTCAGCTGTGGTCTGTCCGTGTGTCCGCGCCGCTGCGCGTTCTCCAGGTTGGGGACAGGAGCAGAGTGAGGGCTCGCATTGGGGTATAGGCTCTGGAATGGGCAGAAATGAGTTCAGGGTCTGGGAGGAGGCACTGCGGTGGGATGTGGGTTGGGTGTGCAGAGAAGGCTCTGAGGCTGGGGATCGAAGGCAGGAGTGGGATTGTTTGCTGTACAGGTGCACGAAGGTCTGAGGTGCAGGCTCCAGCAACTCTTATTACCTGGGCAGCTCCCAGAAGCAGCATTATTCCCCCCTCAGGCCCTATTGGTAAGCATTGCAACCGCCCTGTCTGCAGGTTACGCTAATGGGAGCTGCAGGGCCATTCAGGTGTGCGCAGTGTCGGAGGCGCCTTGGCTGCCCTATGTCTAGGAGCCAGAGGCGGGGACATGCTGCTGCTTCTGGATGCTACGGATGCGGACAAGCCCCTGACCTTGCTCCCTGGTCGAAGCTCAGGGCGATTAAAAACATCTGGGGCCTGGATGCAACCCTCAGGCTGTAGCTTGTGCAGCCTGCCCTAGAATCATAGAAGATTAGCGGTTGGAAGGCCTAGGAGGTCATCTAGGTTAACCTCCTGGTCAAGAGCAGTTACCACACAAACTAAATCACCAGCCGGCTTTGCAAACCTAGACCTTTAAAACCTCTCGGAATGCCGATTTACCACTCCCTAGAGTAACCCGATGTCCAGGCTCACCACCCTCCTAGTGAAAAAGTTTTCTCTAATATAGAACCTAACGCTTCCCCACTGCAAAACTGAGACCATTACTCTTGTTCTGTCATCTGCCACCGCTGAGAATAGCTGAGCTCCACCTCTTTGAACCCCCTTCAGATGATTGAAGGCTGCTATCAAATCCCCCTCACTCTTCTCCAGACTAATATAGCCAGTCTTCCCTCAGCCCTCTCCGCATTAAGTCCATGTGCCCCAATCCCCCTATACATTGCCCTCTGCTGAAACGTCTCCACTTATCCACATCCCTCTGTATGGGGCCCACACTGGACGCCAATATCCATGATGTGGCCTCACCAATGCTGAATAAAGCAATATCACTTACCTCGATGACTTGTTTGACAATGCCTCCTGACTAATGCACCAAGTTGCATTAAGCCTTTTCGCAAACAAGCGCCACTTTAACTCATATGCCATCTTCTCATCCACTTAATCCCCCAGGTTCTTTCTGCAGAACTGCTGCTACGCAGTATGCCCCAGCCTAATAGCAGGGCATGGGATTTTCCCATCCTAATGCAGACTCTGCACCTTATCTCATTGAAGCCTCATCAATTTTTGGCCCACTCCTCCAATTGTGTGCCTAGTCACTCTGGACCCTTCTCTACCCCATGTATCTACCCTCCCCCAGTTATGAATTTCAAACTTTCTGAGGGTGCAATCCATCCCATCATTCAGATCATTAAGGAAGAAGTTGAACAAAGCGGACCCCAGGACCGACCCCTGGGGCACTTTGCTTAATACCAGCTGCCAATTAGACATTGAGCCATTGATCACTGCCCATTGAGCCTGACGATCTAGCCAGCTTTCTATCCACCTTATAGT
Source organism: Chelonoidis abingdonii (assembly GCF_003597395.2). NCBI lineage: Eukaryota > Metazoa > Chordata > Testudines > Testudinidae > Chelonoidis > Chelonoidis abingdonii. The sequence continues at coordinate 3,981,307 of NC_133791.1, forward strand.
CCATTCATCCAGCCCATACTTCTTTAACTTGCTGGCAAGAATACTGGAGCCCCGTGGTGCTACCGAATGGGAGACGAGCTAGGGATGGAGGCCGAGGGGTTGGTAGAGCTGGTGGCTGGTGAATGTAGCCAGTGCTGCTGGACACCAGAGAATCTCAGCTTTAGGTTTGTTTGGGTTCTCCCCCCCGCCACACACTCCCCAAAGTAACTCTCTCGCTTTCCCAGTGGCTCAAAAAAGCCAGAAAAGGTGAAGTGAGGGGCCCTGAAAGCTCAGAAACCAGAAGGCAAAGACAAATGTATTTTAAAAAATCTCATGATTTTTTAAGCCAGTCTTGTGATTTTTTGAATGGCTGGGGTTGACTCTACAGTTTACCCCTGGCAGCATCCAGGGAACAAGCCTCTTATGCCAGCTCTGGCCTTCTCTGTCTTTGGTTCCCTCCCCAACAGGACTGCAATGTACTGAAGTGACCCAGGAACACGCTGAAGAGCAAAGCACTCACAAAAGAAGTTCTGAAATTTCTTTTTAAAGTATAATTTTGGAAGAAATTCCAGCAAAATCAGGTAAGACACTTGTGAGCATGGGAGGAGAACATGGCCTTGCCTCTTGTGGACACAAAGGCAGCAGCTTTGCTCTAGGTTGGGCAATTTAAAAAAATGGGTCAATGTTCAGGCTTCAGATGTCAATATCAACAGGGACTGAATGGTGTGTGGGAGTAAATCAAGGTTTACCTCATCGCTAGCAGCTGTAGCATAGGGGACTATATGAGCCCAGTTCCCAGTGCCCTGCAGTGCCATCATCTGCAGGTGTGCTAATGCATGTAAATCATTAGTACTGCTAGGAAGGAATGGAGAAGTCTCATCTGGGTGCAGCGAGGCCCTGCTTTGCACAGAGCTGAAGGACAAAGCTAGGCCCAGAGCAGGGGAGTCTCAGGCTCCAGTGCGTTTTGTCTCAAGGTAGAGCTGGTTAAAGTACCTGTAGGCAGCAGCTGTGTACGGCTGCCCTCTGCCGTTCCAAGGGTTGTATTGCAGAGATTTCAGGAGCCCACAGGTGCTGTGTATTTAGGCCATCAGCCCAATTTTATTACAGTGTCCTGAGCCTTGGTTTCCCCAGGGCACGAGGTAAAGTTCTTGGTGAACCTACCTGGGGGCCTTGATCCTTACAGACGAATTAACCTGAAGCATGGGAGTAGGCCCCATGGACTCCTTGTATGTGTGTGTTTGCTGGCCAGGTTTTTAGTCTGGAGTAAAATTGGGCTAAATGGAGCTAATACTTCAAAGGTGTCATTGCACTGGCTTGTTACAGTCACACGTCTGTGCATATGCGCATGGGCACATGTAATATAATATGCTCCTACCCGGGCTTGAGGCATGTAATTATTTCCAACACTTCATTATGGTGAAATAGCAGCAAGTTCAGTGCACTGTGTTGCCTCCCAGCTAAGGTAATGGAGCAGCTGCTTTGCTAGCTAAAACCTTTTGCTGAGAAGAGCTGTATTTGTATATGTCAAGGTAGCCAATATCCTAGTATCAGCCCCTAAGAACATGTTAATGTGGGTAAATAAATAGGCAGAAAAGGTTTTTGGGGGGGCCGGGTGGATCCCAGTGATTTCAGTGAGACTCAGTGCACATACAGGGATCTGCAATGGCAAATCCTCATGCAGGATTTGGGCTTCTCTGGTACCAGGTAACTGGGGTTCAGGTAACCAGGACATTCATGTAAGGGGAAGGAGTTCTCAGAATCTGATTTCATGAAACGCAGTTATCTGACGTTAATATTTCCTGCTTGGGATCCTTTGGTGGCCTTGAAACTAATTTTTAATAATTTCTCAGATCAGTGTCCCACATGAACACTTTCCAGAAGGCTGTGCCCACTATATGCCTTAATGTTAGCAGAAGCTAGTCAAGGGGCCCGCTATGTGAGCTAGCAAAACAAACACACACACACACACACACACACACACACTCTCTCTCTATCTCCCCTGTTGGATTACTGCGCTCAACTAGGCACAGGGGTGGCAGGCCCCAGACACAGGCACACAGAAGAATGCCGTCCTCCCCACCAGAGATGCTGCAGGACTAGTGCTGCTGCATGCCTGTATGCTCACTTCGAGGAGCCCCACGCTCAGGTCTCCCTTCCACTGCTAGGGCAGGAATAATCTGTAAGGGGGGTTGGATACCGTAAAGTGAATTAACACACAGACCATGCCCAGGAACTTGTCCATGCAGCATGCACATTAATCCCACTTGGAACTCCTGACATACAGGATCCAAAGCATCTTCTCTACAGTTTTTTGCAGTGATGGAAAGGCCAGGGCTGGAGAAAGAGGGGGGCTTTCCATCCCTCTGCGTCAGCCCCTCCTTGGCCAGGTAGAGCCAGGTTGTTACAGAGGACCTGAAGAGTATGGGGCTGGGGGAGGGCATGGTGAAAAATGAAGCCGGGGGAGGGGCTGGCAGGGCTCAGTGAGCCTGTCTGGGGAAGGGAGTTATCAGTATGATCAGGTTTTCTGCTACGGTTGGATCCCTCAGTCTCTGTGGTATGTGTTGAATGACTGTGCTCTCCCTCCTCCGTAGGTTACTGTATTTTATATTTCTGGCTCCTGGTGGATGGCCCAAAATATTTATAAACTGTCATGATGGATCCTGCCTGGGGCACCCTCCAGCGGTAGGCTGTACCATGACTGGGGCTGCTGCCTCAGATTCCCCTTTCTTCCACCCAGAAAGGAACAGTTCCTCAGTGTCTGATGAAAGCCTATCTCTGGACGTAATTTATTCCTTCCTATCAGTGCAGCAATTCCTCAAAAGCCTTGTAGTAAAACCATTCTCCAATTCTCACAGCAAACAGTGGGTCCCCATTCCCCCTTCCAGGGACATCACCACCAAATCCCAGGTTTGCCCCCGTCTCCCTTCTGTCCCTCCATCCTTCTCTCCGGTCTCTGCCCAGAAGGTTCCCTGCAGTGCTTCACTCCTCCAGGTCTCCCTGCCTGTGAGTCCTGTCCCTGCTCAGTGGGATCCACTCTCCCAAGCAGCCCTCTCACTTCCAGGCTCAGCTTTCCCTAACCAATGTGGATCCTCCACTTTTTCCCAGAGGCCATTCCCCAAGGCGTCTGGTCAGCCGGGGTCCCCAACTTTGAACAGTTCTCACCAACAGGCCTGTTTTAGCTCCCATTCAAACTCAGCTCTCTATTGGGTCTCCTGTCGCCCTGCCCCAAGCAGCTCCTCTCAGCTCTTCCTTGTTGCTCCTGGTCTTTCCCTGACTCTCAGGCAACTCTCACCCACACCCATGTTTCTCCCTCCCTCTCACACCAGCTATCCTCTCTGCCACCTCCTTTGGGAGTTAACTGACCAGTCAGTCACAGATGCACAGCCTCTTCTTTCTTAAAAGGCCACTGTTGCCCTAGGACCCTGCCTCATCACGGTCATCTTATAATCACCACGAGAGGAAAAGAGACTTTAATTCTGAAGTTCCCTGGAGTAAAACCCTGTCACCCGAATGGAGAATTCAGAAGGCCTTCTCCCAGAGCAGAGGGAGAGGCTGAAATGTGATGATAAACTGCTCCCTAGTGGCACACAGTGATATAGCTATGGGCAGGCTGGCTGGCTGGGACGAATTCCCCTCTCAGAAGCAAGGCAGGCACATGGAGGCACATTTTGCACAGCAGTACCCTGGCTTTTATGAACCCAGCAGAGGCCTTGCCCGTGCTGGGAAATCATGGGCTCTTTTTCCAGCACTAGCACTGCAACACTAGTACTGGCCATGGTGCAGTCACTATTGCAGATTGGGTACAGGGGGTTTTCTCACCATGTCGTGATACTCCAGTGCTAGGGCTGTTGCTAGTACTAGTAAAAAGCAGGGCTACTGCATAATGGGTACAAGAGCGTCTAGTGTGAGCGCAACCTTTAAACAAGCACCGATCTAACTACAGTTTCACTCTGAGTCTGATAGAGATCCTTACGGTCCAGCGCGATCAATTCCTGCTTATCCAGGGACATGTGTCACTAGCTTCAAAGTGCCTGCCAGAAGTGAAAAACCAGCTTGGACCCCTACTCATCTCCAAGCCTTGGTTCTGCTCCTTTCCCCCACAGACCTTCCTTCTGGGCCATCCTAACAGCATCACTCCTGTCTATAGAACTGTTGTATCACGAGTCTGTCTCTAAACCACACTGACACTGAGGAAGAGCCTTGTGAAGCTTGTCTTTCTCCCCAACAGAAGTTGGTCCAATAAAAGATATGATCCCACTTTGTCTCTCTAATATCCTGGGACAGACACTGCTACAGCAACACTGCAAATGCTAAAACCCAGTTACACCTTCCAAGTGCAGTCGTCTGTTGCTGATTTTTCAGCATTCTCTGCACCTTTCTTCTACAGCTGAGCTGGTTAGTCTGGACTGTATAAGAACTGAGCTGCACTTTCACCCCAAACTTGTTCCCAACCCTAATCAGGAGCCATTTTTTATTCAAAAAACTTAAAGCATTTAAAAAAAAAACCCCAAATCTCCATCCTTCTCATTTTGCCCAGGGCCGGGAGAAGGAAATCCTGAGATCTGAGGGTACACTCCAGTTCCCATACTGACAAGATGTGGGACATTTGCATTAGCATCTCCAGCATGAGTCACCTCAGCATGCAGGTTTCAGGATCTTTAGAAGTTCCCCTATCACTTGTTACTGACATCAGTAATCTGGGGGTCTTGGCTCTGCTGTCTATGGGCACAAGCTGATGTAATAAGGGGCATTTTCTTCGCCTTTGAGGATGGCACTGCAATGGAATTAGATGTGGGCGTTATTGTACCCACAACAATTGAGCTTTTCATTGCAGATCTTTTTCTTCATTATTTTCCTGACCTATTACGTAGCGCATGTGTTCATATGGGCATCTTCCCTCACTGGGTTCTCTCCAGGAAATCTTTTTGCAGTGACCTTAACATGATACAGTGAGCTATTAGCAAGACTGTTGGGAGAAACTTTGTCTTCGCTCTGTTTGGTGATGGTGGTTGGGGGCAGGGAGATGTCTGAACAGGACTCATTTGTTCACATTTCTAAGGCTGGTTCTCCAACCCATCTCTCTACTAGTAGAATAACTATGATGCTGGCATCCAGAAACATTGTTGCCAAGGGTCAAAGCAAGGAGGAGGCTAGATCAAGCTACTCATGGGATAAGGGGGATCAAGATATTGAACAGAACTTTTGTGTTGCTTAAAAAAATACTTTTAGAAATGAGCCCAGTCTAGATCCCTTGCACTAATAGCCTTGAGTGTGGAAATATTCAGATCCAGAACCAAATTTTACAGATGGCTCCCTTCTTTGCACTAGGCCAAACCAAAAGCACAGCTCCTGCCATCCCAAACTTCAGAAGGGTTTGGCTCACCCTTCAGACAGTGTGGCTCAGTCCAGGCCTAATTATTCATATATCTAATTTCTGCACTTGAACTATGTTTCCATAGTATTTCCAGTCCAGCCACAAGCAAGAAGGGACCAGAAATCTCACAAGACAGAATGGCCCTTGGATGGAGTTTAGATAGCTTGGAGAAGGTCTTACACCTTTAGAGATTCTCCCATCACACTAATGTGTGGCAAACGAAAGGACTGATTTTCAAATTGTCCTCCTTGACAATGGAAAGTAGGTGTCAGCTAGCACTCTAGTGAGCAAGTGGGACCTTAGATTTAGTGACGATTCCAGCCCACACAGTTATATTAACATCTTCCGTTCCAGGAGTGACAAGCAGCCTGTGTAGAGGCCAGCATGCAGCCCACTTGAGCCACTTAAGCCTGTTCTGAGAGCCCAAGTGGTACCTGGGCTTTGTGCTGGCTCCCTGCATGAGGGAAGCCTAAAGAACCCAGATCCCTATTGTTACCTGTCAGCAACGGTACAGGATACCAACTGGCCCAGTTGCAATGGTGGTTGTCTCCATAGCAGGGTGTAGGCACCCTGGAGCAGGTAGATATGAGAGACGCTTGCACTTTCACTACTGCGGATAAGTAGAGGACTGCCGTGTCTCATCTTTCACCAACACTTGATTCACTCAGAAAGGGTAAAAAGAAATCATCATCCTCATTTCAGAGAGGGAAACTGAAGCATGGGGAGATTAAGGCCCCAACTGATCAAAGCACTTGGGACCCCCATGATACTACTCGTCTTTACAGCAAGGGCACATGTTTAACTGTCCCGCTGAATTGCAAATCTAAGAGACAGGCCCAGGAATTTAACCCAGATCTCTGAATCACAAGACCGTCCTTTCTCTAATCTTCTTGACTCTCGCGCTTGCTTTTGGAAGTCACCCCTCATTTGTAGACACCCCACAAGTGATAACACACATTTTACTGGGAACAGATCTTTCCTTGATCTTAATTTTTTCCTCTCCTGTTGATTTTTTCCCCCTCCCTAAAAATGGAGCCTTTTTCTTGCTAGTTTATGGTGAGAATCAAGTGCTTTCTGGACGACAAAGTCCACTTGTCAGCAATATTCTCTTAAATGTCTCTGTTCTCTCTCTAAAGCCTGCCTGACAATCGCTCTATTATCGGAGCTTTCTTAGCCAATAGTTTTTTTTGTTTTTTTTTACTCCCCTCCGGGGCTAATAAGGAGAGAGGTTGCCAACCGCCACAGAGATGCAGAGGATTTCAACTCAGTTCGGCTGAGACTGAAACCCTTATATGCCAAACTCCGGGAAAGTGCTATTATGTTGTACGCTGGATACTGTCATTTGAGCACCATGAATGACTTTTTGAAGCACGGACCATTCATCAGTTTTGTAATGCACATTGTTAGTTGAAAGACACTGCTTTCAAGTCATTTTTGCTCCCAGTGTCCCCGCTGAAACATCAGACCACCATCTCTAGATATTTCACTAACTCTTTGCTCGTCGTGTTGAAGGGAAAATATTTGCCACGTATTTTAATTCCTTCCTCTTACAATGTAAGAGACTCACCTGCCACTAAGAATGTTCTGCTTAGAAAGAGGCACCCCCATTAGTGTGACGTTCGAGTACCCAGTAGCACTGGCCGTCTCTTCTTGACCTGGGAAGAACTACTCAGGAAGGTTAGGGCATCAGGAACCCACTTTTACCTTAGCTGTCTTCTCCAAAAGATCCAGAAGTTATAAAGATCTCTTGCTGAATTTCAGATGTAGCCATGTAAAAGTTGCGCTCATTAAGGTCATTCTGCAGTATTTATTTACTATGCAAACATCCCCATTCAAGTGGTCACCACAGGTACTTTACTATTGAAAAGTGAGTTCATGCCATCTGTGCTCTGTCACACAGAGTTGCTTAGACTCGTCCTCATCCTCAGAGCACTATTCGTTGGCCTTGTCTGAAGAAATACTGCCAGTACTTTGGAGTTCCTCTTGCCATTGTAGAACCTCTCCTGGGTCTCTAGGTCCAGGTGATATGTAACTTACAGTGGAGAGAAGAATTGACTAATCGTTGGTGCTCTATGTTAGAAGACAGCAACAATGGAGTGGGTAGGTGGAGGGAATCCAAGATGCTGTTTGCCACAATTGAGTCTATGAAAAAGTCCCAAACCCAAACTTTTACAAACCCCACACCTAAAACCAAACAGCTGGGCCCCATCCTTTATTCAAACCTGTATTCCCACGAAAACTCATGGGGCTGCTGGTGAGCTTGTTAGGCCCAAACATCTTTATTATGATTTCTCTACTGTCAAAATGAAAATGCTGGACCACTTTAAGGCATCACTTTGTGGTACACTGTCTTGTGCCAAGAAAGCTCACAGGGCCATTGCTTAGAAAAGCACACAGGTTTATTGCATATCAATCTCATGTATAAATTCATTGTAGCATTGGAAAGATTACATTTGGTATACATTCCTATTCTACAGCATTAACCTCAAAATCAGCTTTCCTATTCATTATTTTAAAGGTCTTTCTCTACACAAATACCTTTGCCTTTTATCACAAGCATCAAAATGAAATTTGTAAAATCGCTTTTTTTTAATTATTTTCTACACTTCATATCTTTTATTTCATTATGCTCCCAACAAAGCGATTTCATATTAATTAATAACTGCCACCTCTTTTTTTTTCTTTCTTGGCAGTTCAAGGCTTCTAGCCTTGGACGCAAAACCTAATCACATATACAATAAGTGCATCTACAGAATTTTTTTTCTTTTTGATAAAAATTTCACAAACAGACACAATAATGACTGCTAAACACAAGTCATGCACAGTTTACTTATAAACATAACAGAAGCAATATACAATCAAGAATGATATGGAACAAGCACCATCCTCTTTCTCAATGTTTTTTAAACATTATATGAAAACCAGACATTTACAATTGATTGTTTTTTTAAAAAAACAAAACTCTATACAGGTCTAAAGGAAAAAAACAAACAAACCCTAAATCAAATCTGTATTGTAACAATGGAAGAAGGAATGACGTAGGATGCAGAGATTTATGATTTTTGCAAGCATTATATATATATGTTTTAAATTACATCTTCTGCAGGCTGAAAATGACATCAGGGCAAAACATCTCTTACTTTTGAAGAGAGTGATGAGAACGTAAAATACATTGAGAAATATTTTCAGAATTACTTTGTTCACACGTGAATTGCACATTCGGAAATCAAAGCTGCCTTTTTTTTTCTCTCTCTCTCTCTTTTCCGTTCTTTTCCAAAAGTGGTAATAAGAATCAATGACAGAATAAAGAAAAATATATTGGAATAACACAATAACATTTTAATCACAGTATCACTCAACACTACAGAGAAACAGTTTCATGGCTTTAAACACTACTGACCATCAACTAGGAGCAGAGCTTTTGCCCTCATGTTACCAACACAAATCTGAGCAGATTGTTTCACTCCCTGCTTGTTTTTAAACAGGCAGCAAAGTGCAGGTTCCTACACCATGATGCTTTCCCCTCCCCCTCACCACACACACACATACACACACACAAAATACAGCATGTAAAAATTGAATGTAAGTCAGTAGATTGAAATAGGCTGGAGGGGTGAGAGAGGGCTTACAGTCCAGTGCTTTGATGCTTAGAGTCTAAACATGTTAATATGTCATTGTGCAAGTGCTTTTATAAATGCTTCGTATGAAATGAAAAAGAGAAGCAGTTTTCAGTAACTATTGAATTTCTAAGTGCTGGTTTTAGGGAAATCGAGAGGCTCCACTAATTGTTTTGAGCAAGACAGAAAATCATAACTTTGTTTTTTGTCCTGGAATGCAGTGTAGCGTTTCAGCTCATGTTTTGCTCTTAACCCTTTTGGTTTGGTTTGGTTTGCTGCTGGCAGGCTGCTGTGCTGGCTGGGCTCTGATCACCCAGTGACATAATGGCATGTCAGACCCAGCTGGAATGTTCAGCAACGCAGTAGATGCATTCTGTAAGGAGGCACCAGGAGGTTCAGCAGCCCAGCAAGTGTCTTCAACAGGAACGTGCCTAGTATGTCTAACAGCAAATCTGGTGCATTCTACCTGGACATACCTCGATTTTCCAAAAACAAAACAAGTGCATTCTACCTGGATGGACCTGGCACATTCAGTAGCACAGCAGTTGCATTGCACCTTGAACATTCTGTACTTGCCAAGTGATTAATAGCATTATTTTCAATGCTGGTATCAGAGAGCAACAGAAAGGAGTAGCAGGAATGGTTTGTGGTTTTTTGCTTTTATAATTAGCTCATATATAAAATTTCTAAATTTAAAGTAGCAATCAGTAGAAGGAAGGGTCCCTCTGTCCTGTAGTTTTATTTCAGCAGTACTGAACAGTTTGGCATAGCCAGAGGCTGCTAATAGCCTCTTTGGATCCACCTAGTGATATGAAAAACAACACAGCAGGTCCCATTCCTCACCTCCCACTATTATGGCAATATGGCTACCTGCTGCAGACATGAAAACAGGTAAAATAAATAGCCCCCATCCAACAAAATTCTTAGTTATAATCACCTCTGGGATGGGACCCTTGATTTCAAACAATTACCAGGCCTTCTGGAAATCACTCTAACTCCACCCCTTGATGTACCACATCAACAGCATTGGTTCCTGAGCATAATACGTTAGTGGTGTAGGGTGCACATGAGCTACGTAGCTCCAGCAGAGGCCCCAGATCCTTCCCCAGGCTAGTTCTAAAGGAGAGTCTCAGTTCTGATTGTGGGATCTTTCTTGCCTCTATTTAGTCTTGACATAAGCAAGTCTCAGGAAACATCCTTCAGAATAAGCAATTTTTTTTTGTTAAAGCCCCAAAAATATTAGCTACAAATCGCAACATTTTGAGTGCAATTAAAGAAGGGGCTAAGGGATAAACATAAATTTGATTAGGCATTGTATTTGCTTCTCTTGCTTGGAAAAAAATCTTAAAAGGTGTAGCCAGTGCTGGTTTAGAGAAGTCTGGATACTTAAATGGACAGAGGCCAGCTAGAAGAAAAGGAAGGAACCAAAGCGTGCTCTTTTTTGTTTTTTAAGTTACAGGAAACAGAAAAAAAATCATTTTATGATTTAAAAAAAATTTCATCTTCTTAATATAGGGCTAGACTGTGTCACCCTTACTCACGGTGGTTGGTAACGTACTCCTCAGTGACCCTGTTCAAATCAGTGAGCTACTCAGCCCCCGTAATGGTGGCACAGCCTGGTCCCTAGAAGGTAAACAGATATTGCTCATTGTCAGGCAGAATTAAGAGCTCTTAACACATTATTCTTTTGAAGAAACAATGCAACAAATAAGGGGGCAGTGTCCACAGATTGGAGGGAAGACAAAAAACCCTTTATAACATTTCTAAGATCTTTGCCCCTGCTTTGGAGATGAGGTCACCATGGCAAGTTGTCCCCACACATGGATAAGCAAGGGTGAGCCCCTCTTCAAAAACCCATGCCAACTACTGACAGACAAAACTTAGGATCGGACTCTGAAAACACCTACTCCTGCTCTTAGGGCTTGATCTTGCAAGGTGCAGAGCACTCTTGCTCCAATCCAGAAAGAGATATTAGCATGTGCTTAAAGTTAAGCATTGACTTCAAAGCACAGGCTTACCTGTTTGAACTGAGTTGGGACGGACTTGATCCTATGCTTAAGGTTAAGAATGTGCTTAAGTGCTTGCTGTGGGGAGTAGTTTGTGGTAAGCACTATCGTTGATAGGAGTGGGCCTCTGAGCCTCAATCCTGCAAACACATACATAGTTCCAATGATTTACTTTAAAATTAAGCATGTTTGCAGGATGAAACTTCACCTTGCAGATTCTTTTGGGATACGTTTGTTTCCTGAAAGAGTGAATATTTTAGTGATATAATATTGCTGACAACCGCGCTATGTAATATACCTTTTTATTTTTAGAAGAACCTTTTAGTTCTGGTAATTATACCAGTTACTTTTGTAAATGGCTCCAAATGCCAACTGAATCAGTGTTATCCTGCAGCTACCTATCTACGCTGCTAGATTTGAATTTCAGGTATTTACAAGGCATAGATTGCTTATAGTTAGCAAAAATTATACTGATGGGATTTTGTTTCCATTCCTTTAAAAAAATAAGCACTGATTTTCCCCGCAAAATATGGCACATTTGCATTGCATGCCATCCTGGCTACAATATGGACTTTCACAGTTATTTTTATTTACAATTTTTGTTGCTTTATTTCTTTCTCTCTTTTTTTTAGTTTGTTTCTTTTGTTTTTTATTAAGGGCATGTCAGAAGGGTTTTTTGTTTTGTTTTTGTTTTCTTGTTGTGATTTTTTTCCAAACAATAAAAGAAATAAATAGAACACATCCTACATGCAAATGTAATTGAAACTCAAATTTAACAAAACATGATTGTCGGGAAAATCGGCAGCAAGAATAGGATTATTTAGGGTCATTTGGCACATAAAAAAATCTACTCCCTGGTTATCAATCATACAACATACAACCTTAATTACACAATTTTGGTCCTTCACTAGATACTTATATTAACATTATTTCTTCACAATAATGATATCCAATGCAAAAAATACTGTTAAGGAAGAAATAAAATAAGAAAAGAATTAGAAAAAAAATTACAAGTTATTTACAGATTAAGGTAAATTCCATTAGGAAAAAAAAACAATTATTTTATTATTTTAAATTGGCCCCTATGGGAATAATTTAAAGCCCAAGTGAATGGCAAGTACTGTAATGTTAGGATAGGCAGACGTGCCAGGGAAAGGAATGTTCCATCTTAGAGACTGGTTTCTTTTGACATTATCAGTTCTTGGGCTACACCTAGTCAAGAACTTTGTGCAAACATTTGAAACTGGGTGGGGGGTGGTATAGATCACTGTTGGATTCAGAGCCTTCGGCACATATACATGGTGACTTGGAGAAACTAGCAGGAGGGATGTCATCTTTCCCTGGGTGAACTATGGAGAATTATTTGATGCTGCTAATGATCCTTTCATTCCTTCTACCCCAGTGGCAAACAGAGGTGCAGCCCCAGGGGCCAGCTGAGGCCTCATGGCTGACCATCTTCGGAGTATGAGGTGCGGCCCATCAGGACTGCAAATCCCAGCATGCAATGCTCCACGGTAATCTGAGCAATTGCTTCCAGATGGAGCACTGCATCCTGGAACCTCCTCCTTCATATTCAACAGCAGAGCGGCTGCAGTTTGTTCCCGTACATATAAACTCGGGGCCCAATCTTGCAAACACTTACTAATAAATGTGTTTACTACTGCGAGACATTTCTCTGAAGTCAACTATTGACCCAATTCTGCAAACACTGATTACTAGGTGTAGCACCCAGCTTTCAGTGTTTGCAGCCTGGTCCAAAGTCCACTGAAGTCAGTGGAAAAACTGCTAATGTAGAGTCAGGCTTGTACCAAACTGGGTCCTTGGGAGCATCTGGAGGCTCCTAGGTGAGTTGCTGATGCAGCACTCGGGCAAGTTTGCGGCACCCCTGATTCAGCTTAAAGTCGCTTGGTAGCAGGCACCTGTCTTACCTTCAGGCAACCCTGATTCTGTAACACCATATCGAGGCATTTCTCAGCACACACATTACCAACGTTGTCAGAGTAGCCAATGTTATTCTTTGTAATATTTCTAACCCTTTTCGAGAATTATGTTCAGGTTTAGCTTTACCTATAAAATCACAGCTAGAACACCAGATTGTTATTACAATGTAGAAATAGCACAAACTAATGTCACAAAATTTCTGGAGGCTGTTTTATCTCAGCAAAAGAGCTGAGACTTCAAAGCAATTTAAAATCATCCATAAAAAATTGCAAATAATTTTAGATCCAGAGAGAAAATACATTTCCTTAGCCACGTGTTTGAGGAGCTGAGCTGCACTCATAAGGTTATTAAAAACAAAGATTTTTTTAACCATATTATCAAAATTATGGGGTAAATGATGGCAGGGTACCTGGCATAAGCAACCACCAGCAAACGAACACAAGGGCACAGGTTTCTCCCCCAACATTGAAGAGACAGCATTTGAAAGACCCTCTGGGAGAGAAACTACACAGGAGCTTTCTAGGGTTGAGCTTACGGGGCATTGTCTATGTATTTGTGTGCATGTATGAGCAGCCCCAGCAATACTCCTTCTGCACCAGTGATTTGTGCTCTTGGCAGAAGCTAGCCCTGTTTGGACATTGCATGTCAGGGAGCATGGCCTCCTACAACAGAGACTCACAACAACACTTTGCAGTGTAAAGATGAGTCTGTTGTGGGGGGTGCAGAATTTCATGCTCTTTCAAAGAGCTATGTTAAGTAAAATGGGTCAAATTCACCGTTCCTTGGTATAACTCTGGTGACTATATCAGAATGATACCAGGGATGGATCAGCTCTAAATCTCTTCCCACCCCTTGCAACTGCTATTCAGCTGAGGTGAATGTGGTGTGTGAGGGGGCAAGGGATCAAATGACTTCAAGTTTTAGTTTATAAGCAGAAACCAGCTGGCTCAGTTATATTGTCTTGTAACTGTAAAGGAGCCAGTATTTGATTGCACCATTGCAATTCACTTATGGTTTACACTATTCTAAAAGATGGTGGAATCCTAGGGCTTCTTCAGGGCTATCCAGTTTGGAGAGTTTCTTTCTAACAAATCAGAAACGAACAACTGTGGATAGATACAAATCTGGGAATTGCAGGTCACATGTGACAGGTTTATTCTCCCAGCCAAAAGCCCGGACGACTCCGAGGCCCTCTGATCCATCTTCTGCGTGCTAGAATTTCTGATAGGGCAGTCACAGCACCACCACCTCCTCACTCGGACTCTGAACCAGTGCCTTCTCGACCCGTCAGAGATGGCTGATGGGATTAAAGGTCCCCGACTCCGAGGCTGCTCCTGCCATGTTCAACCAAGCATCCAGAGAATTCTGGGAAGAAGTATGAAGGGGAGCGTTCTCAGAAAGGGACAGCATCATTGCATAAGCCTAAAGGAGGGGAAGAAGCAGAGGAAGGGAAACGGGTGAATACACACTCCTGGGTCCTGGAATAATCCACATGAAGTAGAGAGTCATTTAACTATTTACATACCAGACACTCAGGACAGTCAGTGTCAGTCACTTTGGTGCGGGCTGGGGATCCTGCCTGCCAATCAATACTTACGTTCACTCATGAGGAAGATACTTGGACCTTGCCATGGAGTTTTACCAGGCAGCAGTGGGCTTGGAAGGGCATCTCAAACACACCCCTTAACTTCCTTCCTTGCACTTAATGACAAATGCTGACACTTGCATTTAGGCCCCTCTCCTAGAGGACATTACTCTTCCCACCGAACATATCCAGGGAGTTCTGGCCTTTTTTCTAATAGTTTTCAAAAGTGCATATGGAACAGTGTGCATTGCGGAGTGAGTCATGCCGATCCCCCCGACTTGGGCATGATAACTTTGCGGTACACCTGGGGAAGACAGGAGCTCATGCCTGTGAAACTTTGGCCTTCAGAAGTTATTGTTGACTTATAAAGAGAATTGTAAATGGGGGTTCAGCTATATAGGACAAAACTGACTGAGTGACTCAGTGGAGATGAGCTTGCGCATGGCATGTTGTTGCATTTACTGAGCATTTCTATTGTGTCTGGAAGGAGCTGGAGCCTGGTTGTGTCAATTTGGCAATGTAAGTGTGATGTGTTTGCAGGCATGATTGTGTGTGTTTATTGCAGCACTACCAGCTGACAAAGCCTAATCCGTGAATGAGCAGAGACCACTGCTTACTATAGAGTAATTTGGTTGCTTTCGTATTACCTAAGCCTTCTCCCACCTCCACTTTTGTTTGTCTCATCCATTTTTTGCATCATCACAGCCCAGGTCCTGATCCTGCAAAGATTTATGCCTGTGCTGAACTTTGCACATTGTGAGTTAAAATCTATGGAATTACCCATAGTGTGTAACGTTAAGTACGTGTATAAATCTTTGCAGGATAGGGGCCCTAGGTTGGATGCTCTCTTTACTGCAGATGTCTGTACAGTGCTTAGCATAATGGCACCCTGAGCTACACAAATCTAATGAAGAATAGTAATAAAACTGCCCCAAAACTCCAATTACAACTTTCCCCTCCCCCACAGGAAGCTCAAATTCAGATCCAGTTCTCAATCTGACCATTGTGTCTCATGCTTGTCTGTATGTGCTGTAGAGCATTCTGCTTTATGAGTGTTTGCATGGATGCGTGAATTTCAACAGGGACAGTGAGCCAAAACGGATAGAAAGGTAAGATTTCTGTGCTGGTCTGACCAGATAAATATTATATTCTGCCATGTTGCCTGCAGTAATACAGGCAGAGCAGAGAATTTTTAAATTGTCCAAGTTATATCATATGTGACAATATGTAACATGTCTTAGATCTCACTTACTACAAGATTACCTAAAAAAAAAAATCGTGCCAGATTTAACATTGCAGTCAAGAAAAATCAAGTTGTGCCTAAATAGTTAGTACACTCAGCGTATTAGTAAAAGGACACAGACAAAGGCATGCAAGTGGCTTGTGTTGAAAGGATAAATGAGCTCTTTTTTCACCAGAAAAGAACTTCGGTGCTATCTTCATAGCCAAAATACTCCCTTAAGTGCAGTCAAATCTGTACAAAATACCCACACTTCCAATAGGCAACTCCCACCCCAACTTCCTGACCCCAGTCTTAACAAGTCACTGTAAAGTAGCTTTAGGGTTTCCAGCACAATCCCCTTTGACCTTTAATTAAAGACCCACCTCTATTAGGCAATTGCATTTAGTTGCACCTTTGAGTGGTCTTTAAGATAAATTGTATTGTATTCCTGTTGCTTAGAGGACAGAACGACTCCAAGTACAGGAGCTGATCTCATCCCCAATAAAACCTGAAGCCCAGGTAAATATACTCAAACCTGCACTACTATTCTTAAAAGAAGCATTTGAACTACATAGCCTCTTTTGAGCAGATAAGAGCAGATGGTCGATGGCAAAAAGTTTGCAGGTTTTCTGCAGACTCTCTCTCTGAATTTTGTCTCAATGTATCCTCTTTGTTCTGGTAATGGGGCTGGACATTTCACAGAACGTCCCCCTCATAAGATCTGTTGCTGCTTTATTTGGACCAGGATGCAAACTTCATGAGAACAGAACCTCTCATGGCATTTCTGCTTATGGCAAAACCAGCGAGCATAGAGCCATGCTAATTAAAAAGATAAATAAGTAAGTTTTCCAAGTTCTTTCAAATTTCAGGATTTTGTTTCAAGTTTTGGAAGAAGGCCTGCATCAGCTTTAGCTGTGCCTGAGCTGGTATGTCTTTTGATAAGAAGGGGGTATTTTATTTTAAAGGTGTGTTAGGTTTAAAGCTTAATGCACAAAATAATGGCATTTTCTAAATTTGCTTAAGATCAGGGGTAGGCAACCTATGGCACGGGTGCCGAAGCAGCACACAAGCTGATTTTCAGTGGCACTCACACCGCCTGGGTCCTGGCCATCGGTCCAGGGGGCTCTGCATTTTATTTAATTTTAAATTAAACATTTTAAAATGTTAAATGTTAACATTTTAAACATTTTAAAAACTTTATTTACTACAACAATATTTAGTTATATATTATAGACTCATAGAAAGAGACCTTCTGAAAACGTTAAAATGTATTACTGGCATGCGAAACGTTAAATTAGAGTGAATAAATGAAGACTTGGCACACCACTTCTGAAAGGTTGCCGACCCCTGCTTAAGATGATGCAGTTCTCCTACCAAGTCTAGAAACTATCATTCTGAATTAGATTTTGTTTTTTATTATTAAATCCTGTTATATTTTACTGCTGTTTCAAAGGGCCAGATGCTCAACTGGTGTAAATTGTCATTATTCCAGTGAAACCAATATATTCCAATATTGGCCCAAAGTTTGTAACTATTGCGTTATCATATTTCTATATACATTTCTATAGACAGATATAGATAGATGAACCTACATCACTATATAGCTATAAACCTGCACTGGCTCCACAAGGTTATAATGGTACGTGAAACTGATTATATAAAACGTGAGTTAACAATTCCCTCCCCACTCCTATTTCTCCTGGACTGCAACATGGTAGCAAACGTGATTTACAAGTTAGTCTTCACCATCAGAATTCAAATTCAGAACACAGACCTGGCTAAAGGAACCCAGCTGTTTGATAATCCCATGCTCAATGCTGGAGGTAAGCTCGGTAAAATGTTCTGTCATATACCTACCTGGTTTTTAGCCTGCCTGTACAGAGTCTGTTTTATTGTCTCAGAGTCTAAGGTGGAATTAAACACATCTTTAACTTCAAATGCTTCCTCGGCTGCTTTGCGAAGATCCAGCCCCTTCCCAAAATTCGGCATCTGCTCCAAATCTAACAAGCCGGCTTCGTCCTCCTCAATACACCTGTACCAATGACCAGGGGAAGGGGTTGACCTGTTGTTAGCTCATCTCACTGTTTACAGTCTAACCAATGTGTGTGTTGCTAAGTCAGTGCCTGCATGCACATACCATGGGGTTCTCACAAGCCACATGCATGAAGAGACAGACAGACAGGTGGACAAAGAATGCACATGATGCAAGGAGCAAAGAAAAAGTGGAATGGATGGTTATGCATGTACATCTCAAGCATTAGTGCTACCATATGTTCTGTGGTTCAGTGTGGTTACCGTTTTCATTCTGGTCTCCTATTCAGAGATGCCTGATTACTAGCTATTCCTGAAGGTTGGGGGAATAGAGCCACTGCACCATATTCCCCAGGGGTTACAATAGGCTCAGCTGGAAAATGCTGACACTGAAAAAACCCTTTGAATAGAATAATACTTTGCATGACATAGCACTTTTCATCCATAGATATCAAAGCATCATTAGTGGATAGAAACCTGTGGCACAAGAGAGGCTAAGATCTACCATTTCAATAGTGGACTTTAATGTTGAGTGCTTGATGTTTTGGACCAACTTTAGATACCTACAGCCTGATTTTCCCGAACACCAATGACCTCAGTGGAAGTCAGTGGGAGTTGCAGGTGCTCCTCCCCTCTGAAAATATGAGAGTCAAAAATAGACTTTCCTGAACATTTAAGCTTAAAGTGACTTAAATGCTAGAGCGCATAGTGAGCCGATGGCAGAGTGACATATAGAAGTCTGGTTTCCCACCGTATCTCCTGGACCACCCTTTGGATGAACTTTGGCATGCCAGCTCCTGGATGTAATGCAGCAGATTTTGTGAAAGGTTAGTGGGTAAGAGAGCTAACGGAAGGAGTGGATTCCATGTTCCACCATTGGTTATATCTTTACAATCAAACACTGCTGTATTTTATTGGGCTTTCTAATGTACAGTTATCCTAGGGTGCCTTCACGCTAATGCTCTATTTCATACTGTAAACTACATCTGCGGCAGATAGTTACCCATCTTGGTTTACACAGCTTTACACTGGGGTGCTTTGTATTGTCACTCTGGATAGGCACTGGAGTAAAACAGAATACCAATTAACTATTTCAGAAGTGTCCTTTTTGTACCTGCAAATGTCTTCCTGATGGTTTATGAACCAAGGTGCACTGCACGGACGGGCACAAAATGAAAGAGAGGCCTGGGGACACATCCACACAAAGGCCAGCCCCAGCCTCTCATCTGAAATTCATTCATGGCCTTACATCCTGAGACAAGAGGCTGCTGCAGATAAAATGGGTGGAGTAGTGGAAAGCTGCCATTATCTAGATTTCTTTGCAGCAGCTCTCTTTTCACTGACCAGGGGTTTGAAAATCGAGATGTTGCCATTGTGTCAGGTAGAAGATTTCATGATACATTGAGGAGGCTGTTTTTTTCAGGTGCTAACTGTTTACCTTTCCCACTGGGCATTTTTCAGGCCTTGTGTATCTGTCTTCTTATACTTTTGCATTTCAGTTTATTTATTTGTGCTTCCCACCATGGTGAAAATGAAGTTCCTAGGGCAAACTGGAGGTATGATTCATGGTTTGAAAAATAAAGTGATACCGCCCATGACCTGCTAATGACACAGGGTGAGAAATCTAACCCCATTCTGCTTCCCAGAGGAAATGGCCCCACTCACCTTCGGGTATGGTCAAAGCTCATGGTGAGGGACGTGGGCTCTTCCTCCTCCTCATCCTCAAACGCTCCTCGGGGCTCTGTTGTGGGTGATACTGTTTCATCCTGTGACTTCCCTGTCAGGCTGTCGTCATCTTCCTCCTCCAATTCTTCCTCCTCCTCATCCACATCTTCTGTTTTCTCATTTGCTAACCCGTGACACTGGGAGTTGCTATCAATGTCTTGGATTTCTGGCCTGGAATGTTTGAGCACGGGGGAAGGAACCAAGAGGTCAGTTGAGAGCAGCAATGCACTGCCACTTTGGTGCAAGATTCAGGCATTTAGCCATTTATTTGTTATTTATGGTTCAGAATGGCTGGGGACAGAAAATACCTATTAGGTGATCTAATCCGTGCTTCCTCACCAATGCAAGATTGTTCTCTACAGTGTCTAAGAGCTCATGGAGTGAGTCAAATATTGTCCATTCTTAAAACTAGAGTTTGTTCAGTCTGGTTTTAAGTATCTTCACCCTGTGGACTGTAACTTCTATGGGCCAAGGGCCATGTTTTTCTCTGTGCTTATAGTATAAAATAACCACTCGCCTAGCGAAAAAGCTCCACAATGGGATAGGTTTCATTGCAAACATTCCCTAATGGCCAACTTACATCTTCTTTTGTCCCATTGCCCCTTGTTAAACTCATATGGACATGAGAGAAAGTAAGCTGCCAGCAAAATAAAACAAACCAGGTTAAGAGAACAAGATCCCATTTGGTAACAACGTGTAGTTGGAACAGTCTGAGATGCTGCTAGATGGAAGGAGAGAAATTTAACTTCTTCACCCAGAAAGTTTCCACAATCAAATTAATATTAAAATCAGGAACATCATTGTCCTGTTGCTTTTGTCGAATGTAGGTTACACTAATTACATGGAGGTTCCATGCAAACATTTTTGGCTTTTTTTTTTTTAAAACCAAAACAAAAAAGCTTTCAAACTTGGTACCATCATAGAATGGTTATTTGTAAAAACAACAGAGCAGCAAGAACATAATTACAACTGGCCCTAGAACGGAGTGACATTTGTACAACACAGAATGTCCTTTTTGGTTCCCCTGTAGATTAAATATCACTCAGTCAAAATAAGGTTTAAAAAATTAAGGGGAAACTCAGATGTTTTCCAAGCCCTGAATCTTGTCACCTAGTCTAAACACATCATCAGCATGTTTGTTTTAGAGAATTTTGATCAATTTTCTTTAAGGTACAGGCCCAAATTTGATTCTCCCTCTGGATCAATTATACCAGCCTGCGGAGGAGTTCTCCTCTTGTCTATTTTTTTGTCTCCATCAGGCAAGGATGAAAGATTCCTAATTTCCCTCAGGAAATACAGCAAACCTTTTCCTCCCTGTTTTATTTCCATGTGTGCAATCTAAACAAAAACTTTGCTGAGAAGTCTGTATCTGAGATGAGGTTACTTTATCTTGCTTTCAGGGCTAAGATGAAGGCAACAGACTAGGGAAGGAAATGGAAAACGTGTCTAAATTTCACATGTTTACAAGCATTCTAGGTGAAGTGAAGTGCTGCATTCCACATGTAAAGTTCTTAAGGGCTGTTACTACTGTAGCACTGGCAATGAACACGAGGCTGGCCTGCTGGTAAGTTAAGCGCTGAATGCAGTGTAATCACCCAGCATCAGCACAATTTGTTCTTTGTTTATGAATGCAACTGAATATCCAGGGCTGGGTTCATGAGTGATGGAGAAAACGAAGGGATCCATGGGAATAGAGCTGGGCAAAACATTCTGGACCAAACTTTTTTTTCCCCAAGAAAAAATAAACATTTGGCAACATCTAAACATTTTGCAAATTCTGAACAGTTTCACCTAATTGTTGATTTGGGAACTTTCCCCCTCCCACCAAATAAGGAAAAAATAATCTGAAAAAAACTGAAACATTTTGATTGGACATTTTTTCTAATGAAACATTTCAATTTTTTTTGTTTGAAACAACTTTGTTAAAAATTTTCTTTTAATTTTATTTTAAACATCAAGTGTTAAAGAATAGCAGAATGAAGAACTGAAATGAAATGTTTCATTCAACTCAAAGCAATTTTTTTTAATTTTTCAATTTACCAAAACATTCTAAAATTTTAATTTTCTGTCCTATCTGAAACAACTTTTTTTTTTTTTACTTTTTGAAATAGCCATTAAATTGAAAATGATGTCAAGCATCAGCGGGGTAGCCATGTTAGTCTGGTTCTGTAAAAAGCAACAAAGAGTCCTATGGCACCTTATAGACTAAGAGACATATTGGAGCATGAGCTTTTGTGGGTGAATACCCATTTTGTCAGATGCAACCACGAAAGCTTATGCTCCAATACGTCTGTTAGTCTATAACAGGGGGAGGCAACCTATGGCACGGGTGCCAAAGGCAGCACGCGAGCTGATTTTCAGTGGCACTCACGCTGCCTGGGTCCTGGCCACTGGTCCGGAAGGCTCTGCATTTTATTTAGTTTTAAATGAAGCTTCTTAAACATTTTAAAAACCTTATTTACTTTACATACAACAATAGTTTAGTTATATATTATAGACTTATAGAAAGAGACCTTCTAAGAATGTTAAAATGTATTACTGGCACGCGAAACCTTAAATTAGAGTGAATGATTGAAGACTCGGCACGCCACTTCTGAAAGATTGCTGACCCCTGGTCTATAAGGTGCCACAGGACTCTTTGTCGCTTTGAAAATGATGTTATTCACCCAGCTCTACTTGGGAAGGGGGACCCAATGCAGCAGTGAGCCCGAGATGCCAAATGACTTTTGGTGGGAAGAGAATGAAGGGGGAAGTCAAAGGGCCAAATTAAGACTTGCTGTGAGCCACTGCAGTTCCACAGAAGCTAGTGGCACTCACTGGAGGTCTAAATTTGGCCCAAGGAGTGCAAAGTGTGGAAGGAGAGAGAGCTCATGTCTGTTCTATACAAACAAGCTATGAGAAGGTGAAAGAGGAGGCTGGGTGGGAAGGGTCTGATCCTGTATGGCTGTTCTTATGTAACTTCTGCCACAAGCAGAAAAGAATTGGAATGCTCTGTGTAAGGAGTCTAAGTTGAGTGCCTTGCGGGATTTCTCATTATTACTCTGATCTCTTCAGACTATTTGAAATCATGCCCTGAACACGGAGATGGCTGGCCAGCCTTTGAACAGTCTGGTACGAGGTGTCCATTAGTGTGGCTTTGTTTGTTTACCTTTTATCTGTTAAAGTTGATGCTTGATTCATCTCGCTATTTGCAATAAAATTTCTGATTTCAGAGAAATACGAGTCCTCTTTCTCATCTAAAAGTGCATGGTTGTCTGGCTCCGAGTTTGGGGAGGAGGCACTGGTCCCAAGGTGGTTAGTAATGACTCCAGAGTGCTGGCTCACTGCACAGGGGACAAGGGACAAGAGAAGAACCAGGAGAAAGAATCAGGTATTGCCAACGCTGCTCTCAATAGAAACTAAGGAGAAAAATTAGCGCAATGAAGCATTTACTGCATGGTAAGAATTTACATTGAAAGAAAGTTTCAGGAAACAAAAATCTTGGCAGAAAAAGCTGGTATCTTCCAAAAGTCAGTGTGCACAGAGAGACAATTAGTATGTGTACAGCGACGGGAAATATCATTAAGTACTGTTATCTGTCTATCCTAGGTTCTTATCTGCCCCCACTACTGCAGTATCTGAGCACCCCGCAAGCTTTAATGAATTTATCCTCACAGCACTGTGGGCAGGCAGGGCAGGGTTATGGTCCCCATTTGACATATGCAGGAACGGAGACATGGAGAAATGAAGGGCCAGAATTTTAAAAGGTGCAATAGGCACCTAATGAGATTTTCAGACATGCCCAGGGCACTTTTGAAAATTCTTAAGGGGCTTCAATACCTTTAATAAGTGACTTGCCCAAGGTTACACAAGGAGGATGGGACAGAACAAGGAATTGAATCCATGTCTCCTAAGTCCCAACCCTAAGCACTGGACCATGCTTCCTCTCTGTTACTATGGGGTTAGCAAGTCTAAATAATACTGTCACATACACATTTCAGCATTATTGGCATTTACGGTATAAAAACATTGGAGAAGAAGAATCCATTATAAACTTCTGTTTCTATTTGCTTGTAGCGTTTTCAAGAAATTTCTTCTCTGCCGAAAGTTCGTATGTTGGGTTTCAATACACAGGTTCCTTCTCTCTCTTTGTGGGGTTGATTTGTTAAGTTGTTTTTCAGAAAAGCAAAAATCTATCTGTTTCTATTATGTGAGCATCTAAAATATATTATTTCAGCTTTAAAAAAAGTTTGTGTGTGTCTCTCTCTCTCACACACACACACTTCTTTGTAACTTTAGAAATGCAACATCTAAAATAAATATTTTTCTTTTGCTGCCTAGTAATATTCATGTACGAGAATGGATATTTCCACGAAGATTCTCATAGGTGACCCAGAGTGACTTAAATTGGGGATTTCTCTCTCCGGTGCCCCTACCAGAATTACACAGCAGCGTTGGTCCCCTACCTGGCACATTCTCATGTTCATGCTTCTTAAGGTGTCGGTCCAAGTTGGTCTGCTGCCCAAAGCATCGGTTACACAAGTGACATTTGAATGGCTTCTCCTTGTTATGGATGTTTCGAACGTGCCGCTGGAGGTTAGAGGAAATGCTGAATGACCTGTCACAGTATTTACACCTGAAAAATAGAAGCAAATGCCAATGAGTGCAACTGAGGGGGGGAAAACCTACCATCAAACATCGCTCTATAAATCTTTACTTGACTGAGGACCTGGAAAGCATGGGGCATTAATCATCTCAGACAATTCTGATATTATTATTATTCAAGATGCGGAAAGAAGGGGTTAGGATTAATTAAGAGGTTAGCCAGTCCAAACAAATAAGAACTTAAAAGTAAATAATTACTTTTCCATATATAAATGTACCAACACGAAAGGAGAATGTGTGTCTCTTAGGTTTCTTATTTTGTAAAGAAAGAAGGGAGAGAAGGAGATAGAAAGGAGGAGAAAGAAAAGCCCATTTTCTCATAGCTTCACAAGTGACAGAGTCATTTGGCAATAAAATAGACTCTAGTGATTTTTTGTGAAATTTCTAAAGGGCTGAAGGAACAAAGATGCTCAAGGTGTAGGCCTATTAGCATATAATGAATTAATATTTATATTGTGGTAGTACCCAGCATCTGCAAAGAATCTCCAGTCACAGAAGGAAACACACTCCCTGCCCTGAGGAGTATACACAATCTAAAAATAAAACCATGATTTATTTAGCAAATGATCATGCAAACCAGAAATGGCATTTGTAAAGGTGGGGAAAACCTCCCCTTTAGTGGGAAGTTAGTGTATGTAAGGAGCCATGGAAGAGAACATTTAGAAAGGGGAGAGTAGGAAAGAGTCTCCCTTTCAAATAAGTCTCTGCAGAACCCACAGCTGATGTGTCAGCAGCTCATTTCGAAACTATGCCCTGCCCCACAACCACACTTTATATTCAGTGTCTTTGAAACAAAGTAGGAGTATACAGGCCTTTGCAAATGCAATGGTGCCTCATGAGCCCAAACCCTCTGCACTCACTTGTACTGTGGAACAAGAATGTACCTAACTTACTGAAGAGGGCAGCTTTGAGCCACAAGGAAGGGTTTCAATATTGAAGATTTCAAACGTTAAGTTCTTCTTTTATCAGTCTGAATCTCAGTAAGTTAATACTCATCAAGTCTCCTTTTCCCGAGCCCCAACACCACAATCCACAACAACAGTGGAATTATTTCTCCTCTTGGACTTTTGCAAATCGTTTAAACTTTCTGGACCAATGCACTCACAACACCATAAATCCCAAGTAAATATACTTACTTTAAAGGGAGTTGCTCTGGATATATACGGGCACAAACAAGAGCAAAATTTGGCACATTAAACCCAGCTCCCGCAGAACACAACACAAACCCTGCTGTTGGCCAAGTCTTGTTAATTTTATAAATGTTCCCAGTCCCGTTTACTTCAGTCAGAGTCCTTAGATGTGAGGAAGACAATCAGGATTGGACTCTGTTGTACCATTTAGCTCTGAAACTAGATTCAGCCCAACAGTAAGACATAATGTTGGTTTAAAAAAAAAACATAAAAGATTCAAATGAGGGAGGGGTGGAAGTGTCAAAAATCTACGCTCTTGTGGCACACACACCCCTTCTGGATGTGCTACAGCTGTGACTGTGACTTGGTCTCTAAAAATATATTCATATTATTGTTGGAAGTAACAGAGAGATATAATGAAACTCTCCCCCTAAATATTTTTGGATTCCACATCCACCTCTGTGTTGCCTACTGTTAAATCACAAATAAGGATCAAGACATGAGATATAATGTAACTTCATCCTCAATACACTAGGGAAACACACAGTCTTTTGCTTTATCACATTTTTTCAAACTGCCTTTCTCCAAAATTCTCTTCCAAATACATTTCTTTTTTAACTCAACTGTTACAAAATGCAAACTGAACCATCAATGAAAACAGAGCATAATGCCTCTTTGGACGTTTGCTTTTGTTGGCAACAAAAAAGCCAAAGAAACCATTTAATATACTGATGACTAAACATGTACAAGTTTTGTACAGCTCCCTTTCCCTCCCCGAAATTGAAGGGTCTGATTTTAAGATATGTTGAGCATCTGCAGCTTCTACTGAGGCTGCCCATCACTTCTGGTCATCAAGATTAAAATGTCCAAATAACAAAATGTCCCAATTATTCCGTAGACACCTGGCTACCAAGTCGTCTTCTTTGTTTTCTAGTCTTTTGAACTATAGTAAGACCATCATACAGGACAATGAAAGAAGTAGACACTTTGACTCATCAAAGTGAGGGGAGGGATAGCTCAGTGGCATGAGCATTGCCCTGCTAAACGCAGGGTCGTGAGTTTAATCCTCAGGGGGGCCATTTGGGGATTTAGTTGGGGATTCCCCCCCCCCCCTTTGAGCAGGGAATTGGACTAGACCTCCTGAGGTCCCTTACAGCCCTGATAGTCTATAATGTCATATTTTTCTATATACACAATACATAGCTACACACAGAGCTAAATACACAGTAAATAAACAAAGGTGATACTAAAATTGGCAGGAACCCTCCAATTAAACCAACCCAAAAGCATGTTAAGCCAATCCAAGAAGCTCCCTATTAACTGAGTGGACAACTGCAGCTTCCAAAGAACAGGCCATCGGACTGAGAAATGAGTTCAAACAATGTGTGTGTTGTAAAACAATTGAGAAATTCTCAGGAATTCACAAGCTCTGACAAATCAAGTGTCCTAAGGGAAGCTGTCCGTGAGTGAGAGTGTTTGGGAGAGGGGAGGGGCACACACACCATAGCTCTAGCAGTCCCATTAACGGTATGACCACAGATCACACAGGCAGGTCAAACGTCACTGGAAGTGCAGGAAAGCAACACCCCAAGATGGCTCCTGTTTTGATTTGAAGGTACATCAACCCTTACACTGGCTTCAGGCTTTTGGGCAATATAAAAAGGAAGGGGACAGAGATGCTGTAGATGACACAGATCTCTAGAAATGGACACAGGTCATTTAGCTTCTTGAATATAGAAGCTTCTAGCTCTCTTGCCTTGACTTCTGTGAACTTGCCCCCTAAGGTCTGCTCCAAATGCTGGTAAGACTAGCCTATTGCTCCAGCCACACACTCGGACTACCACCGCTCTGGCCACTGCGCTCCCAGTAGCCCTTAACTAGCTGCTCCGTCACCTCCACACCAACCACAAGCTTCTTGTCTTTGCGTTCAAGGCTCTTCACTACTAAGCCCTGCCACACTTCGCTCTAATAATCTCTCATTAGCACCTCCTCCTTCACTCCGGCAGTGTCACCAGCCTTCTCTGTCCACCAGTCAGTGTCTTGTGCATGGGAAATACTCCTTGATAAAAAGCCACATAGCCTTTTCCTCATCCTCCCTCAAATCCCTCTTCAGGGCTCCTCTTCACCATGGTGCCCACATCACCCTTCCTGCTGAACGTGAGTAGATTGGTGAGGACTCTTTCCCCGACCTTCCTTCTCCTACTCCCTTACTCTTACTGACTGTACCATTCCTCACCCTACCTCTACCCCCAGTTAAAAAATTAAACCCCAGCCAAACCCGTAATTCCCCAAGTGGTGCCAATTGCTTGTATGTTATATCCCAATCTCTTCTGTCTGCGTTGTGTCTTTTAGACTGTATGCCACTTGGGGTAGTGACTGCCTCTTCTCTGTGTCTGTACAGTGCCTGACACAATGGGGCTTCAGTCCTCACTAGAGCCTCTGACTGCTACCGGAATATAATTGTTTACTGCTGCTGCTACTATTGTAGGTCTACGTGCCACGTCTGGCTCACATTACTCACACGAGCAGTTTCAGGGACTTCAAAGGGAGTATGAACGCGTAAGGCAAGAAGGATTTGGCCCCATGTTTGTCAGTTTATTTAGATGTTCAGGAAGCCTTTGAAAAGTTTCGCTTGACAGGCCCTTGCTTTAACTATGAGCTATGGGGATCCAGGGTAGGAGATGGAGAATGGATAAAGAGCTTGTTAAAAAAACAGAAAACAGAGGGACATGTGAAGGGAGGTATTTCTAATGTCTGTGAGTGCAGGGACGAGGGAGACGTACTGTATTAAATGTGGTCCCAGAGGGGTCAGAACTTGGATTTCTGCTGGTTTTAATCTAAATAAATTACCTCGACAGAGAGACCAACTTTAAATTTAAGGAAGAGGTAAATGCAGAGGCTGAAGGAAAGTAGAACACAAAAGGAGTTGCATTTGTTTGTAAACCCACTGACAAATTGCCAGTGAAATTTATTGCTGAACAATTTAAAATAATACACCAGCAGGCTCAAAAATAATAAGCAGGAACAAATGATGGATAGCAATGAGCCAGAGCTGGGGAACTTTGAGAAAGATCTCAGAGAAATAGTTGACAACCTTTAAGGCCTCAAGGACTACGGAGACAGCGTTTAAAAAACCAGTTGGAGAGAAACAGGCAGCTAGAACACCGTTGTAGTATAACATTATGTAACGGAGCTAGTCACCATAGAACTAAGATACTCTGATTAAATCACAACTAGAATATTATGGTGCCTTGTTCTTACTACACTATAAGTAATATGATTCCACTTGTAAAACTTTACATTTATTTGAAGACTCAATAACATGAGCTGTAAAGACAGTAAAAGCCCTTAAACATATGGGTCCATATTCCTTCCCTATGTAACTTCCTAGTCTTGAGTGGAGTTTCACCAGGGATGCATTTAGCCCAGGATCTTTAACAGAAAACAAGAAAGAAGAGATTTTTATTGAACTATGTGCAATCTTAAATGACATGGTAAATGTCAGCTGTAGTTGTTAGTTTCAACTTAGTGCAGACAACAGGACATGGGGGCCTAAAAGGAAATTAAAGAAAAACAAATTCAAAACAGACGTCAGGAAGCACATCTTTATAGAAAGAATCGCAGATCTAGGGAACAGCATAACAGGCAAGGTTGCTAAGGCTCCAGGATTGGGTGTAATTCAAGAATCAATTAGATGGCATCCTGGAGGGAATGGACTTTTGAAAGAGGGAATAAGCCTTGTTGAACCAAATGGCCTTTGCTTGTTCTTGATTCTGGTTTTATGTAGTTTCAAAGCAGGAGGGGGAAAGCCCCCACAAAACACCCTTGTATTTCTGCGTTTTAAACAGTAAGAGGGTCATTAAAAAAACCTGCTTCTTCTGAATCTTGCTTTGCAGTTCAAGGAGAAGGATGACAGAGTCCTGTTTTTTTACTACCTGAGTTGCCAGAGAAATTTGACATTATTTCACAACAAGCCAAACTTATTTTGTCCTCCTCTGAAGGAAATTGAAATAGTTAAGTTTGATTGCTTTGTTTTATTCTTGGGTTCTGAAACATACTGTTGAATTTTAAACCAGATGGGGGAAAAGAATAGGAAAGAATGCCTCCTAAATCCACTGTATCACATAGATGTACATGCATCGTGATACAGTCAAATCATCTTTAACCATTTTGCTTTTTAATACATATGTATAGTACATTAGGTGTGTGGCTCAGTAACAAAATAATTAGCACTTTACATTTTCAAAATGTAATGTATTTTTTCCCATTTTACAGATGGGGAAACTAAGACACATACAGATAAAGTGACTTGCCAAAGATGAGAGAGTTTATCAGTGGCAGTCAGGAACAGAACCCACACCTCCCAATTTGCTAATTCCTGCTCTAACAATACTGCTTCTGTATTCATGCATGTACATTTATATCTCTGGGTCTGTGTTTCATGTAGGTGGTTTTGTTTATGTTTGTGTGCATGTGAGTTTGAATAATCCAAATTACAAGCGTGAACACGGGAACTGCTTAAATAGTCAAAAGAAAAGTTGGAACAACAAGAACAAAGAGAAAGTCCTGAGAATCAGCCAGGTCCCTTTACCCAGACAAAGTCAATGTTTGCTAAAAGAGCTTTCAAAACAATTATTGTTGCTAAAGTTGGAAATCGCAGTTCTCAGAGAGCAAAAGAAAATCAATGATAATTAAAGTCTTCTGTAAACATAGCACTAACTCTCAGGAGTACTATTCCAATGCAACATTGTCCAGAAGTCAAACCTCTATTACAAAAAAACACACACACAGCTCATTTTCTGGGAGAAGACCAGATCAAATAAATCTTTATTTTCCTAACCTTTGTTAGGTTGCATGTCTCCTTTTTTGGAAGAAAACTGGACTCACAATCTGTGCGTAAGCTGGAGCGTGCATTTTGGTGAAACGGGTGTGGAGTGAATATCAGTATTCATTCACCTCATATCAAATAATGAAATTGAAGAATTAGAAGAATAGTGAGTGGTTACAAAATATATGCCATTTTAGAGAGGCCTTACAAATAATTCTTTACTTAATGCTTACAATCAAAATTTAACTCTTCTGGAAAGGTGGCTTCACTTAATCTTAATGGCTTCATTTTGGCTTCACCAAAAATGTCCAGTATGTTTGACCAGATGGCCATTTGCTGTTCCTAAAATTGTGTATGTTTGCCTTTATATGGTCAATATCACAGGTCTCTGTAGTTAGCGTAGAGATCCCCATGGTATTAATTACTAAAACACCATTATCACAATGAAAGTTACCTGAATTGTTGATATTAATGATAAGCCTCAATAACAGTAACCAAGGCTTGTTCTGAAAATTCTGATAAATATTATGATAAACCTTGGTAAGGACACAACTTGTCCTTCGCTCGTGTGAGCTCAGTTTTGCATGTACATATGCCTACAAACATTTTTTTTTCTAAAGTTTTGTGAGCAACCGAAGTTGAAATTGAATTGGAAAATTGAAAGGAAAAAAAGTTTAGCAAATTTTCCCACCATCATTTTTCAGTGAAAAATATAACTTTTCCAATTAGTTCTACTAAATTTTCAAACATTTGCACCAAGTGGATTTTGCGTACAAAGTTTCTAGCACTTGAATGTGCTGGGGCAAACAGGTATAAAAAGGGTGCGTGTGGGTTTGCACATGTGCCATTTTAAATCAGGCCCTTTGCTTATGATAACCAATACTTTCAAACTGACTAAGTTCATATTTATTTACGTATTTAGATTTCAAACAAGATATACAAAAAAGGCTCAATAATCTGTTATTTAAGGCATCTCTGGCAAACATTAAAAGAAAACTAACCTGGCTAAACCCAACAGCTAGCTCACTGACAACCCCTACAAAACAGTTGGAGACAGTCTTCAGCTCTCATTGAAGTGAATGGTTAATGACAGTGTTAATCACTACGTGTAATACAATGTTACTACAGTATTGTGCAGGGCTAACTTTATTGAAATCAGTGGAATAGCACAGTGGTGAACCAGACTCTCAACATGTAGGGAAGGGATATTATCTGGGCAAGAGTATCACCTGTAGGGTTGTTCTCCTGTGTGAGTCCGAAGATGCCTT
Organism: Chelonoidis abingdonii; assembly: GCF_003597395.2. Classification (NCBI taxonomy): domain Eukaryota; kingdom Metazoa; phylum Chordata; order Testudines; family Testudinidae; genus Chelonoidis; species Chelonoidis abingdonii. Next base: position 4,012,657 of record NC_133791.1, read on the forward strand.
GTCAGATTCGCTGACCGGGGGAAGATCTTACCACAGTACCTAGGAAGGCAAAAGTCAAAGTAACTATGAGTGCCTTAATGCTCTGCAATACTTCATAACATTTTGTATCACCCCATACTCTCTATCCCTCTGTCACTTATTTTGGTAACATTCCCAAATGAGAACATTATCCTTTCTCAAATTGACCTGTGCAACAACACACTATTAAAGTGCAGGAGAAGCTGGTACAATCAGTTGCATTTAAGATGCAGACTAAAAGGAAAAGGGCAAAAGACAATAGGTTATGCTCAAATGCTGAGAACGAATAGGAAGGCGGGATCAAATACCCATCTTTACATGACTATAAATTACCATTGTCTGGAAGAACTACTGAAGGTGCGACCATCTGCTTCGAACCAGGTGGTTCAGCTTTAGGAGGCGGTAAGAGACCAGATAGCAGGAAAATAAGAAAGGGAACTGGATTTCACAACAAACACAAAAGGAGGAGTGGATATATTTACACACACAGAATGCACCACGATAATAACAAATAAAGCTTTAAAATTCTGCCACTGCAAAACCTGACAGTTAATGTTTCCATGTGGGGAACATGAACCAGCGTGGATTTACGTGATGAATAACAGAATCCAGGGATTTCTGAATACTTTAGCAAAATCTTGGACTAAAGACTAGATGTCAATTTGGACAAAATGGATGCATCCACCCTCCCAAAAATGCAATGAGAATTGGCACAAAAAATTGGTAATTGCACATAAAAATATGGGTGTGTAGACACAGATGACTGTTACTCAATATGCAGGGTCGGCACAACCCAGTAGGTGACCTAGGCGGTCACCTTGGGTGCTACCATTTGGGAGGCAGCGGCCGGATCTTCAGCCACCCCGGTCGTTGGCAGTATTTCGGGGGTAGGACCTTCTGCCGCCTATGTCGGGGGCGATATTTCAGGGGCGGGACCTTCCACCTCCTAGGGCCTCAAAAAAGCTGGCGGCACTCCTGTCAATATGCATGCTCAGATATGGGGTTTTGCAGATGGAATGGATCCAGAAATATTTTTGTGGCTATGCCTACATTTGACATATTGCTGCATAAAATATCATTTTAAGTGGCAAAGTTTTGCATAGTTGAAGCTACAATGAGCTTGCATTATAAAGCCTTATTTTAGCTGCCTCCCCCATCCCCCCAATAAATTTGGTTTATAAAATTCTCTTTGGCCTGAGAATTGCTAGATTAAGGCTATAGGTAAAAGGAGGATGGTGAATTTTCTTCAAACAAAACCAAACAGTTTTAGAATTAATGTGTCACCAGAATCCTCTTCTCAGATTCTGCTCTGTGTATCTTTTCTTCACACCCCAATGGAGATGGGTAACTCCTCTACGTGCCCCATAACATGTCTGTATTGGACGTTGCCTTAACAAGTATGGAATCAAACTCCCAAACGAAGCATCTCGGGTTAGTTGTACTGACAGTGCCTGTCCTTTACCTGCAGGTATAGCGCTCCTTGCCCTTGCGCAGGATGGGGTCTGACAGCGTAGGGGGCGGAGACCGGAAGTTGAAGGAGTGATGTGGGAGGGGCTGCAGGGATGCGCTGGTGTCTGCTTTCATAGCCGCAAAACTTTCCAGTTTCTCTGTCATGGTTTCTATGGCTGACATCTGTTTGTACAAGTAGAGAAGGCATGTTATGAAAAGCCACTGAAAGAAGAATGCTGGAGGCACAGAACATGTTTCTCAGCTGTACTGTGTGTTTCTGAGGCTACTGCAGGCTCTAGCCCACACCCTCAGAAGCCAGCTCCACAGAGTAAAATAGATTCACTTAAACCCAATCAGTGCCCTGGGAAATAATTAACCAGGCTCTGAGAAATCAGCTGAAGATTCAGCTGATAAAGCCAAGCTTGGCTGTGCAGTAAGCATCAGAATTTAGAAGCTGTATCAGGCACATTTCTATCATCTGCTATGCCCATATATTGACTTTTGGCATTAATAACAATCTCAGAATGCACTTGGCTTCTCTCTCCCCCTATCTAACTGAGGCTCAGGGCGGTGGCAGTGAAACTAGATAAAAGTGTTGAATGCAGAAGTTGTAGAGCAAACACTTCCCTCAAACACAAAACAAACACAGGCTGGGAATGTAGCATACAGCATTTTATTTTTAACAGAGCATCCACTACACTTACAGTCTCACTAAGGACTTCAGAGGGAGAGCGAGAGACAGACAACCCCAGCGTGAAGAGGGAAGGAAGGTTTCAGACTGGAAGTGGCTCATAGGGAGGAGGCAGGAGAATTCGAGATGTATGGAGGAGGAAAGAGAACAAGTGAAGGAGTGATTTCCAGCTATGGAGAAGGGACAGAGCCGAGGCTGAGCTTGGAGGAGTGAAGAGAGCAGACGGGGAGTAGGTGGATGTGAGATCAGAGCTAGGATGGGGTGAGTCCCCAGAGAGTTTTGAAAGTTAAGAGGGCAATGTTTTAATTAGACACAAAGAAGGCTAGGAAGCCAGTAAAGGCGGTGAAAGGGTGGGTGTGATATGGGCCCATTTCCTGGAGTGGAAGAGAATTCCAGCCAAAATATTCTGGGCTCCTTGCAGTTGAGGGAGTGCAGGCTTAGAGAGGCCATAAACTCCATGTTTTAAAAACCTACAGAATGGCGGGGTGGGGGGAAGGGGATGCAGGATTGGAAGATTCAGAAAGTCACAGTGGCATGACACAGTGTATGTCTACACGGCAATTAGACATATGTGGCTGGTCTGTGCCAGCTGACTCAGGCTTGTGGGGCTCGGGCTAGAGGGTGGTTTAATTGCGGTGTAGACATTCAGGCACAGGCTGCAGCCCAAGCTCTGGGGTCTCCCACTCCGCAATGGTCACTGCTCTATGAAGAAGGTGCTGAGCAGGGATGGACAATACTAATGGGTCTTTATCATCAGTAATTTCTAGGATTTATGGAAGCTGATTCATCAATGGCTGTCAGATCATCCAAGAATGGAATCGGGGCACTGGAACAATTTGTATTGTGGGGGTGCTGAGAGCCATTAGCCAAACTGTAAACCCTGTACATGATGGAAACCACTTCAAGCCTAGTTCCAGCACCTCTTCATTGGATTAAATCACCAAAGTGTGATGGATAAACAGACCCAGGGGACAGCATATAAATCCAGTCACATGCAAAAATAAATATGGAAAAAAGCAAAATGAAACATTGTTACTTTCATTAGAATCAAAAGGCTCATGCAGAAAGTCCCAGGGAGAAATTCAGTTTAGAGGAACTGGCCAACATTAACATTTGTTTCTCCACTCACGAGGATTCTTTCAAGACACCAAACTGAAAATTTGGGTGAAACAAACAAGCAAGCAATAAAACTGCCTCCTCACTGCAGATTACATCATAAAGAAAAAGTGAGTGATGCGGGGAGTGGGATCCTGTGAGCTGGAGAGCCAGACGCAGAGCAGGGGAGACCGTGAGTGAGCGGAAGGGAGTAGGAAGCCATATATCAAGACCTAGATGCTCCAGTGTACAGGAAGGGGTGACCTTTTGCACGTTTACACTATATTAAAGTGGGCTGATGGAAATGAGAGCCAAGATATTGTTTGACGACCAGCCATAAACCTTAAAAAAAGAGGAACAGTAAAGCCATTTTTTGTTAATAGAGCCACAGCCCGTTACCTGGAGACTCACAGCCTATGATAAATAGTAAGTAACACTTAGCACCAGCTATTTGAAAAGGTTACTTGAGCATTTACAGCAATAGTCCTGCCCTAGCTGCCACTCATGTAACAAAACCATCATGTTAAAACGCTATCCGGATCTTTCAGAGCCGTGTCACTTTGTCCTTTGCTGGAATACCTGGAGATATCTTTTGTTGTGCCCTGTTCTTTAGGCACTTAGTCAGAGATGTTTGCTAGCATGACAGCTGTGGGCTTATTTTAAAATTCTAAACACGGGTCATGGCCTCTCTAGTGGCAGAGGTGCTTTGTTATTTAGGGAACAAGTGACTGGTATAATAAAAAAGAAAGGAAGAAGAAAAGAAAGTTAACAGGTGGGAAAGGGTTTGCCATTAAGTAATCATGAAGTCATACCATTTATTTATGTTGTCTAGAGGTTCGTTTAAAATAGACAATGACAGACTACCTGAAATCATTGGAGAGGGGCTGCAGAGAAATACTGGATGAGAAACTAGAGCTGTATGGAATTCACTTGGCTTTAAGGGAGAAAAGCCTTTTGCATGTTCCATCTGTACCACACATTAGGGCTCAATTCTAAAGGCTCCACTACCCAGAACTTCCTAAAAGGTCAATGGGACTATTCACATCAGGAATGGCTGCAGGATCAGGACCTACAGTAGGAGTGAAATCAATTTATTTCTTGGTTGGGTTCCAGTTCAGAGAAATACTGAAATAAATACACATGTGCATCTAGATTAATATGGCTTATTATGGCTGTAAGAAGAGCAGAGACAAAGACATATAAAAACCCTTTAATGCATGGGACTTAGGCAAACAACATCCCTGACATTAAACAGGTGGACAGTATGGATGAATTCCACACAACTGTAGATAAAAGCGTCTTCTCTGTCTGCTTCCATCTATAAGATCAGATTAACTACATAACAATATGGTCATTTAATTATTCCGATCAGAATGAATTTACAGCTCACGATTAAATATCCTTTGTACAGGAACCTATTGTACTTTTTAAAAAAGTACTTATCAGGAAGTTTCAGACTGAGCAATATTTAGGTTTTAGACTATTTTGTGTAATAAGCTATTAGAGATAACCAGGCCTTCCATATCTTTTTTTTTTTCCATGGGAAGAGGAGGGGGTCTGGATTTCATGAACAATGTTAATAGCCTTCCACCCAATGCCTGCTCTTATTCGGGGCTTGTAAATTTCTCACCGTCTTGCTGGACCCCGGCTTTGCCTTGGTAGCTCCTCCCTGCTATCAGATCCTTTACAGGCAGATATCCCCACTATTCTAATTCACACAAACACAGGATGTTCCTGACTAGCCTGCCGCTATTATCCAGCTAGCTTGAAGGAAAAATCAGGGGAAGTTATTAACCAAACTCTCGGGCTGATGCGAAACAATGAAGGAACTAAGTTTAGCCGTGAAAGCAGCCAGTATCCAGCTTTCACAATCCCGTGGGTTATTTATTCAAGGTGGGAAATGCTGTCAGAAGAGAACAATGCACGTAAATATAAATGAGACTACAATAGTGACCACAGAGCTCAGCTCACAGAGCGTTTGGAGAGAGCAAATGAGGGGAGCTGGTGGCTATCACATAGAAAAGGACACTATGGCAGTATGGCAGAGTTGACTGTATTATCTCTAAAGAAGCAATGAGTCACACAGAGCATCAGAGAAATGCTAAATGATGGAGGTTTTAGTTTGTACTTAGCCAATGAGTTTTACATGGGCCTGATTTTCACTGACAGTCACTCTGGGGTTAGGGCTTACTCATGCCTTTTAAGCACAGTTCTGCACACTGGGCCCATACTACACCCAGCACAGGGCACCGCAAGTGGCTGACTTTGGCCCCTCTTCCTCCCCTTCCCATTTGAGATGTCTTGCATCTTAATGAGGCACAGATTACTCCTGGGGGAATTCCGCGCCACTGCGCAATGCAGAATTTTGCAGAAATTAACATTGTGCATGCAGAATTTCCTTTCCCCTAGAGAAATGCACTGCAGTTCTGCTAGCCTCCACTAGGGGTTGCTGGACTTGGCAGAGCCCAGCTCGCACATAGAAAATACTGCCGGGGGTGTGCGGTGGAGAGGGAGCTAGCGGGTTCCCGGCAGCTGCAGTTCCCAGCATGCCCTGAGGGAAGGTGAGGGCGGCGTGCAGGAAACTCTGTGCAAGCCCTGGACTGAGCATCAGGCTTTTTCTCCCTCTGGATCCTTGGGCTCTGCAGGGGAGGGGGCTGGGCGTCTGGGAAATGGGGGCCTACAGCTGGGTTCTGGGGGGGGAGGGGTGCCGGTATCTGGGCTGGGGTCCCCACAGTTGGGCTCTGGAAGGAGGGGGTTCAGGTGTATTGGCTGGAGGAGGCTCTGCAGATGGGTTTGGGTGGGAGGGGTTGTGCGTGTCTGGCCCCCTGGCTGGGCTCTGGGTGGGGAAGGGGGCAGAGAAACGGCAACTGGGTTGTCATAGGGGTTTCTTTAACTCTCTACTCCTGGGGGAAATTTTCTGTGTGTCTGTATTGTTACAGACATACTTGCTGACAGGTATTTTGAAATAAATTACAAAAATACTTGAAATTGGCATGATTATGTATGTTATTATGACAATTAAAAATTGCAGAGTTTTAAAATATTGTGCATAGGATTTTTAATTTTTAGGTGCAGAATGTCCTCAGGAGTAACCCCTGGAGCAGTTTCTGTAACATTGCCCAATGGTTGTGCAGGGGCTCAAGGGAGTAGGGCACAATCTTGTTCTTAGTAGCAAATACATTCTTGAACTAACTGTATCAGGAAGGCCTGATTCTCCCCTGCCTGCAACTGGTGCAATAGTTACAGGGGTGTAAATTGAGCACTGTAAAATGCTACTGTTCTGATTTGGTAGCATCCTACTCCCACTTCGCACTGGTTTAAACTACTGCATAAGGTGCAGGGCAGTGAAGAATTAGACCTGCATTTTGGAAGAGAAGGAAGCAAGAGGTTAGACGGGCCCTTGCGGGCTGCCCAGCCCTTTCTCACTTGGACCCTGGCAAGATGAATTTGGTTAGTACTAAAGGACCAGTAGGGTAGTGATTCCATCATGCTAAAATTGGGTATGAAATTACTTTGCTTTAAAACTGAGTGCTGGAAAATACTGTCAGGCTCAATCAAGGAGGTATGAACAAGGTGATCAAAATGTCACATCTCCATCTCTAATTTCTTGGCATCCTATCAACACTGTATTGTGATTCTCCTGGTCTTACCTGCGGGTGAAAAAGCAGCGGGGAAGGTCGCAAGTACTTCTCCTTTAGGGCACCCACTGGGTCTGTCACCTTCCGCTTCTCCACCCTGCTGGACAACAACACAAAGGGTTACATACCCTACAGGGCTGTAAACGGGGAAGAAAGCTAACAATAACAAGTCACTTGTAGAGCAGTTGAAATGCATTTAAAGACTATGTTTCTCGTAATAAACACACCTTACCACCCCTTTACATGGGAATCGCAAATGTGATCCCATAAAGCACACGGACAGCAGTTCTTTGAGAGAACAGGCTAAGCTCATGCTTTATATTTTGGGATCTACCTTACAACACACACCACAACTGTTGTGCTAGTGATGAACAAAAGAGTTAGATGTGCCCACTCAGGAGTGTCCTGGTGCCTTTGCTGCATCGATATGCCACCTGTGCCCTAAAAGGTTCATTGCTGTTGTGGAATGTTCTGATTCAAAACCACATGTGCTGCCATAGCTAAGTACAAGACAGAGAAGCTACTAAGTCTGTGGCAGCCATAGCAAGGAAAGACCTTTGCCCCACTTTGTCTTCATCTTATGGTTCACGGTGGGCCTTATTCTGCAGCCCCAAAGTGTGCTAAAATCCAGCTGAAATAATTAGATGTTTTGTATTTATTTCCTCTCTTGCAAAGCTTAGGTATAGTTCACATTGGCTTTGTTTGGTAAATGCGTATGACCAAAATTTTCAAAAATACGAGCTGAAACTTTGGCTCCTCAGGGTGTATCTACATAGGGAAGTTGGTATGCAGGGAGCTAGGGTGTGAATTTAAAGAGCACTAGCTTCTCTGAACTAACTCTCTGTGTGGACACTCTTAATGCTCACTGAGGCTGCCCTCAGGCAGTTTAGCTTAACACACGTCCCAAGTGTATTAAGCTGATGCACACAAAGATGCTCTTAGTGCATAATAAGAGTGTTCACATAGGGAGTTAATGCAGAGTAGCTGATGTCCACTCGCACTAGCTACTGTGGGCTTCTTCACCCTGTAAGCAAGCCCTAAATCGACATTCAGGCTCCTAAGAGTTGGGTTTTCCAAAATGCCTAAGTGACTTAGGAGCACAACCTCACTGAAGTCACTTAGGCTCTTTTGAAAATCTCAGGTTTAAACACCTAAATATGGATTTAGGAGCCCGACTTTAGGCTCCTATTTTTCAAAACACTGGCCTTAATGTCGTTACATCATAGATTTGCAGTGAAACGACGTGGTGAAGTCACCCAGCAAAAGTGTGAACTAGACCATTTGCTGGGAGAATAATGTTATGGAAAATAATGCCTAGAAATGCAGCTGCATCTTTCAAACCTTGGACTAGATTCTATCTCCATTACACCAGTGAAAATCCAGCATTATCATAGTGACCTTAATTACATTTCTCCAGTATAAATGAAAAGAGAATCTGCTGTTACATCTCAGCCACTTGGTACATAGTTTAAATTGCCAACAGAGTTTAATCCAAATGAGGGGCAAAGTTCTTCCACATTGCTATTGAGTGTATTCATTTAATCTGAAGCTGTTCTTTCTAGAGGGGAAAGGAAAAAGAGGATCTGAAACTTAGTCCCAATTATTATTATTTATTTTTTAGTGATTTGGACATAAAAATCATGAACTGAGACATTTTTGCTTAAAAAAGACAAATTGTAGAAGTAAATTTCAAACTGATCAAGTGTAAAATGGCAGATATATTAAACTGCAGCTAATAATGGTGCAGCCAACTCAGCCTTCCTTCCTCCATGAAGGGCTGAAATTAGCTGAGATGTATTCATTCGGGGAAGTACCTTCTTGAGCTGCCTAGAAGGTTTCCCATGAAACAACCCAACCTGTATCCAAAAAAATGAAAAAAAAAAACCATTCACATGAGGCCCTGGGTGAAGCAATATCACCCTCTGCTCAGCTCTGGCACCTTCCAATGCCAAGCACTGAACACAGGAAAGGGCAGATCTCCCTGTCAGAGCCAAATTCCACAGTGACTAAAGGATTAAGCTGATCTTTTCAGCCCAGTGCCTGAGAACATTACCTTAACAAGGCTGAGTTGAAAATTGCACTGATTTCAGGCTGTCTGGCTGCATTAAATTATATCATCAAGAGAAAATGTCAAGGACTTAAGCTGCCTGGGGGGGAGGAGGGGGGAAGGGAGAGGGGGGAAGAAAAAAAAAAAGAGGAGCCAAATGATGTGAGAGAGTCTGATAAAGTTTAGAAACAAAATATTTCCATATTTTTTCAAGCTAGGACTTGGAAGCTTTGCTGTTTAGCTCATTACATCAGAAGTCTGATTTGCAAGTGACTCCACGACTGACTTTCTATTTTAATATCTTACTAAAACTATTTGCATCCCATGGAATGCAGCAAATGACACCCTCATCCTTCACTTACGCCTGTCTTCTGGTCCTTTAGAGTTTTCCCGAGCCTGCTATTTTAACTGGCAAGTGCATTTTTCAACCTTTGTTATTTTAGCATTCCTTCTGAGAATACCCAGAGGTGGTGGAATACTAAAATGATTCTCAGCTCCCACCCAATCCACTTTATTTATTGTCCAGACATTTTTACAAAAATAAACACTGGACTATTTACATCATCACTTATTTTCCTGGAGGAGCATGATCATGATAGGTGCCAAACAGAATATATTATATGTCCCAGGTCGTAGAGCAGCCTTCTTTCCACCCCAGACAGTAAGCATGTAAGTAAGCAATGCAGTATCAGCACTGAAAGTGCTGGCGAAGAGACTGGGGCTTTCTTAACAGCAAAGCAATGAGGGCTCACTAATCCTCATCCTAGCTGACAGCTCTTTGGCCTGGTTAGACATTGACATCATTTTTTCCCACACTTATCAGCCATGCAATAGCAGCAAGGCAGTGCATAGCAGGTGTTTGCCCGGGCTACCCTTCCTGAGCACATGGACAAAGTGCTCTGGGACCCTTGCGCCAGCAGAACTTTGAATCCCTTCCATTAAAAGGAGTGTGCCCAATAACGTTCTGAGACTGGGTTAGTACTAGATTTAGTTTTCCTCACCACCTCTTCTTGGAGGACCAGTGTAGGTGCATAGCCATGTATTGGATGCTCCAGTTTCCATGCAGGAAGCAATATAGAGACAAACCACTGAACCTGTGCAGCCAATCTGGAAAATGGAAGCTGAAAGCCCAAATTCATCATTTGCATAATGCAGTGGCCCCAATACCCATTTTAACTGTAAGTGCCTGATTTGGTGCCTAGATCACAAATCTGATGCACCAACTTACTGCAGGTGCTAAAAATTAGCATTTCCCACTCCACAATGATTGAAGTAGCATGGTACAGCAGGAAGATACCAGGGATATTGCTGGCACTGGGTGTTAATGGTGCCCATTTTCTGTAACTGGAGTCTCTACAGGTTTTTAGTGTTATAAAAACTTTTAAAGGGCTCTAAAATAAAAGGACTCAAACCTTCACTGTCAGTTGGAACCCAAACTCGCTCTTTCTGGAGGCTCAAGAACCAGGTTGGTTATTTTTTTTTTTCCTACAAAGCTTTCACATGCTCCCTGGGTTCAGCTAGTACCAGGGGTGAAACACCATGAATAAGGCTTTCCTCATTGGCTGAGACCAGGAAGCACTTGAAACCTTGTACAGAAGACATGCTTGCAAGATTTGCAGACGAGAAAGTTTTGGATAACAATCATGCGGCACTTAGCATTTACATAGTACTAGTGACTTGTAGATCTCAATGTATTTTGGAAAGGTGGGTATAAATCATTATTCCCATTTTTACAGACAGAATAAATAAAAAACAAGGTGAAGAGACTTGCCAACGGCCATAAAAGAGGTCAGTGGCAGAGCTGGGAATACAACCTATGCCTCCTAACTCTCAAAGTATTCTCGGCTCATGAGAGTAAAGGTTCTGACATACTTCAGAACTGTTGCATTCTTATCTGAATCCAATTCTTTGGAATTCAGCCAATATGAGATGCCACCTTACTGTTGGCTAGGAGGTCTCTTAAATGGGCCATGCTCCTTCTTGTTGAAATAGGAATATGACCCTTTCCTTGGATGCCTCTGGATAACATCAGTGATTATTCTTTTCAGTTATACAGCCCTTTTCATTCACAAATCTCTAACTGCTTTAACAAAAGAGCGCAAGTACAATCAAATGTAGCATGCTTTTACTGAATCATTATTCTCTTTTTTCCACCAACCCCCCACATCTCGATCTGCCTTCAGTCATGAACCCCACCTTTGAAATGAGCCTGTTGGAAGAAATGATTAAGGCAGGGTATGTTAATACCTGTATATGGGGTCCATGAAAAAGGGTGATGGCTTAGCATAATGCAGGGATGGCTGCTGACGGAGCTGAGACTGAGAAATCTTGGGTAGTACGTCACTGGCCATTAGTTTCCTTTCCCCATAGATGTGGTTTTTCCGGGGCTCCCTCCCTCCATTCTGGCTGGCTCGGATGCGGTTGCCGATGCTCAGATCCAGTGGCTGTTCCTCCCCACAAGATGGGGCTGGCAAGACCTTGGGTGGTGGCAAGATTGGCTTAATCTCTTTTGGTTTTGTGGTGAGATCAAAGGGAGACTCTGAGCTGGTGCTACCCACTTTGTGAAGGTCCCTGGGTGACTTTGGTTCTGCCTTGACCAGCAAGTTGTGATTGAGGGTCCGGTCCGTAAAAGGATACAGTGAATGGGGAAAATTGGGGAGGAACTGAAATGGGAACATGGAGTGATATGGGAGGGAACCTATCTTCTTTTCCTGCATTCCCATAAAGCCAGGGCCGAAATATTTCTCTGCAATAGAGGCAATAGCTTTTATAGAGTCATTGGCTGCCCCCGTCGTGGGTAGCAGCTGCTCTTCTGGGGGAGGGAAGAAGGAGTGCTGAGAATAGAAAAGGGGCAGCTCGTTCACATTGTTGGTGGAACTGGTGGACACAGAACTGCTGACAAAATCTGGCTTGTTCTCAGTCTGTTTGCTTTTATCTTTCATTTTGTCCCTGTCACTCTCCACGTCGCTCTCCAGGTCAGAGCCAGTGCCAGTGGTGGTATCGAGGTCTGTGCCTGTGGTCGTGTTGACATCCTCGAAGTCGCTCCCATCAGACATGTCGCTGTTCCTGGCTTTTAGCTTGTCCAGGTAGGAGTTTTCCAGGCTGCTTTCAAATTTCTCCTCCCCTGAGATGGGCTGATTGCTGTTGCTCACCGCAGAAATTAGAGGCAGTGCCGGGTTCCCCAGGGGGCTTGGAAGCTTTGCGTCTTGGGTGTGGTTGAGGGGACTCTTGAGCAGCGGAGTGGGAGGCAACAAAGGGGGCCTGGGGTATAGAGAGGGAGGAAAAATCCCTGGGAATCCTGGAGTAAGGGCAGGAAATGCTGGGGGAGCAGGCGAGAATGGAATACCCGCTGGGTGAGGTCGGGATGGGAAGTAATCATTGAAACCGAGGCTGGCATGGTTGAGGTTGGGTGAGGGTTTGGATTTGTCCATCATGGAGGTGGGCGTTAAAGGTAGGCCGGGGGCAAAAATCCCCCCTGGGTTGTAATGGTTCTTGCCCTCGCAGAAGCGCCGGTGCTTGTTGAGAGAGGAGGTAGTGCTGAACATCTGGCCGCAGTCCTTGCATTTGATCTGGGTGCGACAGTCCGCGTGCATCCGCTTGTGGCGGCAGAGGTTGGAGAACTGCGTGTAGGATTTGTGGCAGACCTCACCTAAAGCATCAACAGAAACCAAAAACAAAAACAATATGAAATTAATATGAAATTGCTTCGATCCTGGGATGAGCAGCTTTGTGGGTTTTTCTCTCCCCACTCTCCACCTAACCCCTCTTTCCTCATAGAGTTAAACAAATGAGGAGGAGCAGGCTTGTGGGTAAGCCACTGGTCTGTCAGATCTGCCTTCAGCTACTGGTTCTATCTCAGACTCTCTGCATGACCTTAAGCAAATCACTTAATATCCTTGAGCTTCAGCTTCTCATTTATAAAATGGGGATAATAATTCTCCTTTTGTCTGCCTTGTCTATTTGGAATATAAGCTTCTGGGCGCAAGGTCTGTCTCTTACTCTGTATTTGTACAGCTCCCAGCACAACAGGCTCCTGGTTGTGGCTGACACGTGGAAGCATTACTGTAATACAAATAAATAATAACCAACAAATTTCCCTGTGAAAAAGTTCCAAGGGATGCAAATCTCTCAACTTGCAGCTTTTCCCCTGCAAATCTTCAGAAACTCTGATGTAATGTGCTATTCTAGCTAAAGGATTTTTATTATTATTTTAAATGAAGATAATCATGCACTTTAATCATAATATCTATTTATATTAGCTAGTCTGCTTTCCCTGTAGTCTGGCATGGCAGGAAGTATTCAAGGCTGAAGGGAGAAGAACTTTGCCTCATTTAATCAAGTCTATCATTTTTTTTAAAATGCCATTAATAGTAAGTTACTGCTCCACGGGGATATTCTATAAATATTCCTCAAACCAGGGCACAGCTTCAGCTAGGAATGAGATGAGATATTGTGCTTGTTAAATTAATAGGGGCACCCTAGCAGTGGCAGAGTTAATGCTCTGTCAGCATTTTTCATACAGACTTTTAATACCAGGCTTTCAGAATATGACTTGCTACAACTTTTACCTGGAAGGACTCAGCCCTAGAGGGGCCAGGCATGGTGGTTCTGAGGAAGGAGGAATTAAACCCAACCTAAACTGTTTCACAAGTCCAAAGAAGTTTAACTTTTTGAAGTGTCCGTTCTGCACTTAACAATATTACTGCCTAGCACCTCTACTTTACCTTCTACCTGAGCACCTCAAAAACACCTTGTAAGCATAAAGGTGAAATTCACTCCCTATGCAGATTACCAGCACAAGACTTATCCACCACTCACATATACAGGACTTAAGCGGTGCAAAGGCTTTCAGCTGGCCCCCAGCACAGGGATAATGTTAGTGAATCAAGGCTTTTGCTGACTTTACAAGAGAGTTGTTATCACCATTTTACAAAGAGAGAAACTGAGGCAGAGCATGATTAAGTGAATTACACAAGTTAGTAGCCAAGAAGAATAGAATCCAGATCTCCTGACACCCAGTCCTGTGGCTTAAGGATGAGGCAATACTTCCTTCTGTGGTAGAGGCCTTTATGCCTGGGTTAGAAGTGATACCTTTGCTATCATTTATTATCTTCCTGGTTTACATCAGTACTTGAATGGAAGTGTCAAAGCACAGCAAGAGGAGCTGTTCTAAAAATATTTCCAACCCAGACAAATCCAAGCATCCTTGGAAAACTGACGAGGAAGACAGTTCTACTGAGATTTCAAGTAATGATCGGTGAAATGTCACCAGTTTGGCAATTCAGTACACATGAGCACTCAAAAATGCAGAAGGATCTCACAAGAGCAGACTAGTTCTCGCTGTGCTGGTGTTACTACAAGAACGGTCTTTCCTCATGGTATTTCAGCACTCACACTTCTGGCCCTGGATGCCCCTGAGAAGTGCAGAGGCAGCGCAGAACTGAAAGGACAAACAGCAATCCATGTTTTTATTTTTAAGATCAAAAAAGGTTAAAACTTGTTCAGTCCATCTCTAATTTCCAGTATTTACACCTTGATCTGTGGCAGTCTGTGCTTGTGTATATAGTATGATGATTTTTCTATACATTCTTCAACTAAGATTTTCAAAGGAGGATTTGGGAGTGGTTGATCGTTGCTTTGCTTTATTTATTTTTTAACTATTTCCCTGTTTTTTATCATTACTTTTTAAAAGGTATAAAGGGAAATGAATCCCAAACTATTTTCACTTAGGGCAAGTGAAAGCAATTATGGGTTTGTTTTATTTACATCAGAATTTGTACACAGGGATCTGCCAGAGTCTGCATAAAAAAAGAAGTTACAGGAACTTGCTCTGTGATTCAGCAGCTGCGCTGACACTCATTTTTACTGAGTCCAAGAGCCTGCCTGTCATTGGGCAGCCTCGGAACAGTGAAGTCAATATGCTGAGATATGCTGCAAAATGCTGCAATAAGTAGGCCAAGGTAAGGATGGAGCATCCATCCTTAACTCTGAATTTACCGGCTTTGACCGTTGCATCTCTGACTCTTTAGTTCTAGTGTGCAGGAGGGTTTCTCCCTGAATGCTTGCATCTGTAGGCCTCTGAGAGTGTTTGTATGTATTAAGAGAGCATGTATATGAGTCTGTGTGAACACAAGTGTTTCCATGTGTGTGAATTTATAACTCCCTCTCAAATTACTAATAATTTTTGGAGAAATGTCACATTTTTGGATTTATTGAAAAGATGTTTGTATATTTTTCTTTCCAGTGGAAAATTACCCCCTTTCTAATTTTAACTATGTCTTCTTTAGCATGTGCCAAAAGATGTTATATTGTGGTTTGGAAGAGACATAACAATTCATAATAAATAGCTAATCTACTTTAGAAAATTACATCAGAACAGAAAATGCAATTTTTGTAAACATTTGTTGGCTGAACATCGGGTTTGCGGGTTAGCATTATCCTTATGGTAAATGTGTTTAATAATGAAAATAAACAAGCAAAGTATAATCATCTCATGCAGAAAAAACGTATGGAAAGATGAAGGGTAATATTCAAGTTCGTCCAAAGAAAGGGATTGTTTTTTTCATTCTTTCATGCCCTAAAGAGTCCCTGCAACACCCTCAAAAGTTATGCAAACAGGCGTCTTTGTGCCGCTAAAGATACCAGAGTTAATTTCACCATTCCAAGGCAAGCAGGGCCTAAAAATACTTGTTTAAAAGCCCAGAGGTGTAATGATTTTGGAAATCCACATGGAATCTTGTCACTTGCTGTTCTGGGGTTTATAGTTTTAAAAGCATCAAAACCAACTTCCTTTATTATCCAGGCACAAGACTGCAAACATTTTCTATTAAACAGAAAGAAAAAGTTTTGCTGGGGACCCTGGGCCCAAGGTTCCCTAAAGCACAGTCAGCAAGTCCCCCACAGCCCCATTAACTTTTGTTACCTTTTACCCAGTTGTTAACAGATTTAATATTAACACCTATCACACGTGAACTGGGCAGACTCGTTCCCAAGTTATTTCAAACCTTAATATGGATGAGGAGAACACTTTACCCGTAATTGCTTTGGTAAGAGATTGAAGAGATTGTTAGAAGGAACAGTTCATTTCAATGTAGAAATATTACGAGATTCAAATTCTCTCTCTCTTTCATGTGCTAGTTGGCATGAGATGATAAGTGAAAGATCACATCATCATCTCTCTAGTTAGCCAAATGAGTAGCAACAGTATTTTGTATTTCCCCATTGATGCCCATCTGATGAGCTCAATGCACGTTAATGAATTTCGCCTTGCACCTACCATTGTGTACTGTTCCTGTTTGGGGAAATGGAGGCACAGAGAAGCTCAGTGGCTTGCATGATGGAACATCTGGCCTCAGCCTTAAAGCCAGGAACTGAACAGAGATCCTGTTTTGTGGTTTAACTACCTGGCCACCCTTTTTTTGTGAGATGAGTGGTAGCCACCAGAGCACCCCATGCATATTTCTGATGATGTAGAATACACCTTCCTGCACAGTTACCAAGGTACAAGGGGAACGATATAGATTAAAAAAACCCCCAAAGGCAACAAGAAATGAGCTGAGGATCTTTTGGGCATTCCCAGGGTAAATGATCCCTTTGGAAACACCCTCCTGAATACTACAAGGATGCAGCTAATTTGCAGTTTAAATGGTTGCAGAGTATTGCCTAGATTAAAGTTCTCTGAAATAAAGAAGAAAAAACTGCTTTTAAAAGTGCCTTTTTTCTGGTATGCTGCTTTCTCAAATTCTTCATCCTGATTGTATGATTTGAAGCCTCCCAGAAACACATTTCTATCAGGCTATTTATTTATGTCACCAACAGGACCATTACAAAAAGAGAGAGAAAGAAAAGAGATGAGAAAATGGCATCGCTGGGACTGCTGAGAGACTCAGCTTTTAACTTGTCAAGAAAGTCAAAAACTGCCATGAATGTTTACTGAAAAAACAAGGAGCATGCAAAAAAAAAATTTTTTTTTAAAAAATCGCTGTGGAATTTCATCTTGTGCTCTGACCTATAAAATTACAGCGGCTGCTCAACAGAGGTACAGCCAGTGCTGGGGGGCCCTTGCAGGATATGTGCAATTATAGTGAAAGCCAGGATTCTGTGATGGCCGTGACAACTTACATATGAAAGGTTTGACAGTACTGTGAATGTGCTTGTGTTGTTTGAGGCCAGACGAGGTGGCAAAGGTTTTGCCGCAGTCCGGGCAGGCATGGGCTCGTGCGCCAACGTGCTGGGAACGGATGTGCCGCTGGAGGTTGCTAGGGTCAGTAAACACCTGAGAAAATGAGAAAAGAGAAAATGCTTTTAGGGGACAGAAACAAACGTAGCAGTGGCAGAGGCAGGAGGGTTTGCTGACTATTGTTGTTTGTCGTAAGTATTCTCAGAATAACAGATTCTGAGTTCAGCAGTGCAGGATTTTCACCTTGCACTGCAAAGAGATAGCCGATACAATTAGTGCTGACTTGTATCACGTTAACCAGCTGGCACCCAACTCATGTCACCTTCTATGCCGTATATGATGTATCCAATTTTATACATAAAGTTTTGCTTCTGAATAGCTAAATCTATCTGCTTGACAACTCACATGCTTCACAGTGCTCACCTGGAATCTAAAGAACCTTGCAATGCCTGGGAAAAGGCTATGAGAATGGTTGCTTGCAGGTAGATTGGGTTCCACATCCAAGTTTACAGGACTGGGTTAAACTCCAGGCTGAGGAGTCTTTTCTTTGCTTCCTGTTACTCACGTTACCTTATTCTGAATTATGGTTACAATGGTCGTTCCTCAAGAAAGTAAAACCATGTCGATTGCCACTACGTTTGATTATTTCCGCTGAGTCGTTTCTCCAGCTCACCAGGTCTTTTCCTGGATGACACTGTGAACCCACGCTGCATCATGCCCTGAACCATACCTTCACACAGTTTTCACATTCAAATCGTTTGCCACTGTCATGTGACATCTGGTGACGAATCAGGTTTGATTTCCAGTTGAAAGCCTTTGGACATTGGTCACACTTGTACTCCCTCTCCTCAGTGTGGATGATCATGTGCTGCTCCAAGCTAGGAAAGAAAGAGAGCAGAGAATTCAGGCACACAGCCACAATAAATGAGCCAATGAATACTGTAGTCCTCCACTGGTTCTAATTTAGGGACAGGCTGAACAAGACACTTGCTGACAATGGAGCTAAGTTACCGTAATCCTGTTCTTTAGGGTCATAGTACTAAGGTAGTTTGAGAGAGACAGTGATGATTAAAGATGGTGACAGACAAACAGGTCAATAACCACTGTTTTTTCAGACCTAACTAGTTGACCTTGTGCTTGTCAGATAACATGACTTAAAAATCCTTTTAAAATAAAGTGAACAATGTATTAACAATGAAGGACGTCTCTAGGGAAATCTTCTTCTGTTTTTCCTGTTTCTTTTGGCATTTAATTTCACATTTGAAAACGGGCCCATTCTACCCTCCAAAGTTTATGTTTCATGAATTTTCTCCCTCAAAAAATGGACTCTGTTTAGTGTGAAAAAGAGAGAAAATGGACCCCAATCCTGAAGGTCCATGAGGAAAAAAACTAGTGACAGAGACTCCAGCAGGATCCCGGCAAAGGAAGACAAGATATTAGCTATTGCTGCTGAACCTATCATGTTACCATTTTCATGGGCACAAAGCCCGTAAACTTCCCCAGGACACTGGAACTCAACATTTGAAAGAAATGTGATAAGGTGCAAACACATTTCACTTTTAAATGTCAGACATCTTTTATTACTTAACTCGGTGATTTCAACGTCTGCCAACTAGCAGCTTCTCTCAAACCAGGACCATGATGGCAAACCCAAGTGGCTACTGGAATAGTGCCATTACAGAGATAGCTTTTCAGAGAAAGCTGTAAGCTGCTTTATTTCCCTCATGCCAAAAGTATTCTCTCTGCCTTTTCATCTTGAGTATGTGTGTCAGCAAGCAGCTCTCCTGCTGAGCCAGTAAACCAGGGGGTGACAGTAAAGGAAGTCAATGTGATGGGTGGTGGGATCGGTAGAAAGGGCAGGAAATTCCTCTATTGAGGATGAACGCAAAGTGTGGTAAAGAAGATTTACCCCATTGGCAACTCAAGTACCCAAAAAGCTGAAAATTTTTCACCCTGTAAACCCCATGATCCTGAGAAAGGAGGAACATTTGCAACTCCCATTGGTTTCAAGCATAGATCAGTGGGAGTTGCAGATACTCAGCTGTATAGATAAATTCCACAGAACTATAAGATTTAATTTTATTCTACGCATTCTTTCATATATAGTGCCACTCCCACACCAGCACAACCTGTTCTGTCCTTCTGGAATATTTTGTACTCTGGTATTACTGTGTCCCATTGATTATCCTCATTCCACCAAGTTTCTGCGATGCCTATTATATCAATATCCTCCTTTAATATGAGGAACCCTAGTTCACCCATCTTATTATTTAGACTTCTAGGATTGGTATACATTGGTAAAATTCATAATAAAGGGCTAGAAGTTGTCTCATACTTTAATGGTTACTAAAAGGAAGATACTAAATTGAAGATATCCTGTTTTTTCCTTCCGTTCTTTTCCCCCTCAATGAATTGTGTCTCATCCACTTCAGAACTGCTTGGAAAACAGAAAATATTTTTAAAGAAAATTTTCACTAAAAATATATTTTAACAATGTTTTGTTTTGACGGAAATTTTTGGATCACCTCTGTAAGATAGAGTAGGAGACAAAGGCACTTTTGTAGCCCTACAACAATGTTTCTCTGGTACAGAACCTTTCCTCATTGACTTCAATGGTGAAGGAAGGGGGCCTATTGAGATCCTTTTTTAAAATGGTCCTCATGCTGGGTTGACAGAACTGATCATCACTGCTTGTCCATGGAACTAGCATAGCATAGGGAGAGGCAGTACAATCATACCAGCCCTGCCAATGTGCCTCAGTCTTGACCTGACAAGGGGGAGGTGGAATTCAGTCACATGCCTGCTGCTGAGATGGCTAACAATCAGAGCAGACTATCAGGATGGATTTTCTAAGGCAGCGTGAAAATAGACAATGGATCATGACAGTGGACCCTAGGGCATGAACTGAGACCACAAACTCATTCAACTTGAGCTGACAACCAGCTGCCTGATTGCGAATGATTTTCTGAAACCCCCTGGTCGGAGCAATATTCAGAATGGTGGCCTACAGCTGAAAAGCCACAATCAAGTACCAATCCTAAGCCCTCCCACTCCCCCTTGATTCAGGCACTTCCAAATACTATTTTGTGTTGGATAATTTCTTCTAGCTTTCCACATCCCACTAGGTAGGTGAGTTACTGCTATCTCAGCAATACCTGTATTTATTGGGGAACATTCTCTCACAGTCTTTGCACTCATAGACCTGCCCGTCTAACCCTTCCTGTTTGATCTCCTCGTTCAGTGTCTCATACAGCGAATTGACGGAGTTGCAGGCATATTTCTTGTGTCGCCGCAGGTCCAGCTTTGACTGGAAGAGTTCATCGCAGTCCTCACAACGAAACGTGTGCTCTTCTAAAAACAGGAA
The DNA here is from genome assembly GCF_003597395.2 of Chelonoidis abingdonii. Lineage (NCBI taxonomy): Eukaryota > Metazoa > Chordata > Testudines > Testudinidae > Chelonoidis > Chelonoidis abingdonii. Next base: position 4,033,138 of record NC_133791.1, read on the forward strand.
GACAAAATAGTTCAATCTCAGCATTAGAGAGTCCCAAATAATTTCAATTCTTTTGAGCAACTATTTCGCCTGTAAATAAAATGGCATACATTGCACATAATCTGAACGTAGCATGTTTGCATGCTGCAGGTACAGAATGCACATCCATAAACTGGGCTGGTGCAGTTAATATCAAGCATGAATGGCATCATTACAAACGTCAAACAACCTGAAGAGACCATGGCTTTCAGATTGCTCTTTGCTACCGAAAAGTGCCTTGACCAGCAGCAGCTTGAACTCCCCTGTCTGCTTTTGGTCCTCAGCTCAGCTGACATCTACAGGAGTTACTGGATTTACACAGCATTGGGTTTTGGGTGTCTTTTTTATTTGTGCAATTAAATGTTTTTAAAAATACAAATAACTTTGTGGCTGTCTCCTGCAGTGGGCCTGCCAAGAGGCAGGAAGGAATGCTTTGCAAACCAGAAGGATTCTTGTCTCAAATAAACCTGTAAAAAGATGATAATTATATTTCTGCCAGGAAAAGCTCTTCTGCTTTAAGCCAAAGTGGAGAACACTCTTTTCAAGGGATTCCCTTTCCCTGAGTCCTCTAAGCTGGTTATGTAGCAGCCACAGTGCACTGTGAAGCAGGAGAAGTTCGAAATCAGAGCACCGTGCAGTGAAAAAAAAAAGAAGCCAAATTCTTTGTTTAAAAAAAAGATCTAATGCACATAATAAATTATTGTAGTCAAGGTCAAACAAATTAAAAAGAGGGCAGCTATTATTAAGTTTACAAGGCAGCATCCTGACCATAGTGCCAAGTCAAACAATCAGCGCAGAGCTGTAAATTTTCCAGGAGAACGACTTCTATGAGGGAGTTGGGACAATCCGTGGTTTCTCCACTCAGTAGTCAGCTTAAAACAGAAGCTTTTGAATGACCATTTAGTCTCTTTATGCTGGATTCCCTCCCTCCCCTTTCTCACTCCCCACTCTATTTCTGAAAGTCTTCTTTGCAATTCAAGTTTCATTCTCGCACTTCAAGAGCTTTGCTGCAAATTTAAAGCCTGTTGCAAGACTCGTTAACTCAAAAGGCATAATAAAAATATTATTTTTAAAAGGATAGAGCTGATAGTGAATCTCGTGATCTTGGCTAATATTGTTAGCATCTGTGGTATAAGAAAGGAGATGAGCAGGTGAAAGATAGGAAGCATTCCTATACCCTCCCTCTCCTGTCTGTACGAGTCTCTGTCTGCCCGGCACTGGTGTTTCTAAGATGTGTAACAAACATTTTATCTGATATCCTTGCTATAAGGTACACATGCTAATCGGCACAAACTTTTGCACAAAATATCAGCATCACCTAGTCTTTGTTTCACAAGGCCCAAAAGTGCGTTTGGTGTAAATCAGGAGGACCACCTCTCGAGTCAATATAGTTACACCAACATAAGTGATGTCACAATCAGATCCAGGGTCTTTTAGTGCTTCCTTGTTTGTGATTCAAATATTAATCCTCCTCCCTAATTTTCAATACTGCCTAGTGTTATGTAATGAAACTAAACAATATCAATCATAAATAATAATTAACACTCACAGCACTCTGTACGTCAAATAATGTTAAGATATTAACTAAACAACTTGCTCTCACAGCACCTCTGCGAGGGAGGTCAGTAGTGCCATTCCCATTGGACACAGGAGGAAAATGAAACACTGAGAAGTGAAGTGATTTGCTGAAGATGAGACAAATGGATGATGAGAGGTGGGCACACAAAGAGAAGCAAATTAACATTTTCTAAAATGAAATTTTTATTCAAACATTTTTGATCCAATTTTGAAAAAAGGGGCAAAATTGGTGAAAATTTCACTTTTTCCCCTCCCTTTTCAAGTAGTTTAGATGGATAATAGAATATGGATCTGATTCTTCTCCGACTGTTGACATCAATGGCCAAAGTGCTCTTAGCCTCAGTGGAAGCTGGATTGGGCCCAGGGGCAGCTCTAGACATTTTGCCACCCCAAGCACGGAGGGTCTACTGGACCCGTGGCCTGCGGGAGGTCCACCGAAGCCGCGGGACCAGTGGACTCTCCGCAGGCAAGCCACCGAAGGCACACTGCCTGCTGCCCTAGCAGCAACCAGCAGAGCGCCCCCCCACGGCTTGCCGCCCCAGGCACGCGCTTGGAGCGCTGGTGCCTGGAGCCACCCCTGATGGGGCCCCTTTTCTAGTTTTAGGAGAAGAAACTATGTTTATTAGAGATCTTGAGAATTGAGCCAATATGTAAGTGACATGTTTTGTGTCACCGAGGAGGGAGAGCTGTAAACAGAAGCAAGAGAAGCTACCTAGATGTCATAGAAAGTTGACAAGGCAGTGGAAGCTGCAGCACTCGTTGTGTTTATTCTATCATCAAGAAATTGTTTCTTACAAAATAAAATCATGAATGGACCGAGTTATCAAATTACATTGTCACATTTGATGTGCTGTGATGGAATGATGTGATACAAGGAGTTTCCAGGTTAAATTTAAGACACCATCTGCACACAGCTATTGGCTAAATTATGCCTCTTCTGGGATAGCGCTGAACTAGGTGTCAGGATTGGTGCACTACCTGAACAGCATTTCCTTATCCTTGTCCCAGGCATAATGCATCCGGGGATGCTGGAACAGCCAGATGGGACTGTTGTTATAATATTGCAAGGAGCAGTCTGCACACCTTGTTTTGCAGCAAACGAATAGTTACAAACATTAGCGAGTTCAGCTTGCGGAGACCCTTGTGTATGGCTACAGGGAGAGAAACTGCAACACAGAGAAAGGCTAATCTCAGCATCTTGCAGGGGTGGATGCCAGGTCACAGAGGAAGCTCAGAACTAAACCCAGATCTCCTGACTCCCAGAGCTGTGCCTTTGTCACTACATCATCCCTCTACCTCCAGTTTATGGTATTTGGGTTCATTAAGGGTTTTTCCCCCTTTAAGCACAATACAGAAAAACAGTGCCCTTCAAAAACAGGTTCCTACTTCAACATCTTAGCAAAAAGAAAAAGAAAAATCCAACAACAACAAATTGCTGCCAGTGCTCAATGTCTTGTTTGTCAAATCTGCGGTTATATGCGTCTATCTTAAGTTCCATCAGTAACACTCAGGACAAAGCAGGAATGTAACAGAAAAATAAATCAGTGCCTAATAGCTTTCAGAGAAACCAAGGGGAACACAATTATGTGGCATCTACATGCTAATCTAACAGACTCAAGTCTCAAAGGAGTTCAAGAGCCCTACTCAAAATTCCTGCAGTGATAAGGGGTCTACTGCATTTGGCTGGGGTTTGGATAAAAGATTTTTATGATAATTATCTTTGTGTGGAACATTTTTGCATTTTCTTTCTTGTGCAATTCAGAGTTTAAATGGGGGGAGGGAGGGAGTGGGACAGGGGGAGGAAATCATTACCAAAGGTGGAAAAGTATTAAAAAGACAAATATTGGATGTTGGGCTATTACAATTTGAAAGCAATTAGCTGGCTAAAGCATGACACATTATTGGGAGGATGCAGATAAATGTTATATAATGACAACAATGGCGTATTATAGGGATCAAGGTGTTTTTGCTTGTTCAAATAAATGTCAATTAAAATCAAAAATGAAATCTCTGATGCAAAACAGATCATCCCACATTAAACAAAACAGCTTTGAGTTTTCTTCCTGATTTTGTGCCCCCCTCTACTTTTTTTTTTTTTTACCACCACAAATGATCAAAGCTATATTTAGTTTTTATGACATTACTTTGAGGAAGAAACTACTCACATCTCTGTCTTGCTCTCAAAAATAGCATTAGTAGTTCTGAGAGAACACTGCAAAAAATTATTCAGAAACATGAACCTGAATACTTCCGTTAATGTGTATCATTTGTGTTTTGACTCTTTTTTCATTCATTTTTTCAGAATGCCCTTAGCAAAAGAGGTTTTTGGTAGAACCACTCAATAAAACAGCAAACATCAAACAAATATTGCAGAATATTCACAGAAAGTGGAGTTTACGTTTATAATCCTAAATATTTTCATTAGAATTCTGAAATGAGGAGTTAAATTAATGTACCCATTAGAGAACAAAACCCAGCATGTGACCAGAATGTCCAACCAAAATATCTTAGTTTTCAAATATTGATTAGGTAAAGCAGTAGGCAAATAGCTCTTAGGCAACCCATAGGATGAAACAGGTTTGTATAAATCAGTCATCTAATAATAATGAACAAGTTTGCACCAATCATGAACCAATCTCACAGTCAATAACAGAAAAGACTGACTAAATTCAGCTGATTGTTCACTGGAGATCATTCACCCTTCCTCTCATATTAGTCTAACTTTCGTCGTCACCAAATTAGAGCCAAACTCAAAAGCACATTAAAATATATTAGTTCTTAGCACATCAACAGTGACTTTTGTCTGGGAAGCACAGAGCCCTTTACGTTTGCTTAGCTTTAGTTTCAGTGTTACACATGTGAGTTGCAAAGGATTTTTTTTAAAGAGGTGGGTTGTATTCTTTTTTGATTCTTTAAAGGAGGCTTACAAGATTATATTTTCAAATTAGTTGCCTGTGGTTTAGGTTTTTACTTTAGCAATACCAGAAATAGCATGTCTGGTCTCCCCTGTTTTTGCAGGGTGACCACTTCCATAACTCACTTCCAGCCATTGTATTGTGAGTTCTGTCACTTTAAAAGAAAGGAGGAGGGATATTGAATCTTTAATGAATACATCCTCTTACCAAAATGTTGATTTCTGTGTTAAATAAGTATTAATAAAACAAAATGGCACATAGGAACTTAGGAACTGTCAGACTGGGTCAGACCAAAGGCCCATCTGGCAGGTATCCTGTCTCTGACCATGGCCTAGCACCAGCGACTTCAGAAAAAGAATTCTGATATTCTTGCCACCTACATAAATAGCCAGTTTTTAAAAATTCTTCTAAAACCAAAGCCCAAGTTGTAAACAGTCTATTTCCCTTCCCCTTTCAAAAACTTCTCCATATCACTAGTTTTCCAATAGTCACAGAGTATTCCCCTGGAGATAAGACCTCTATTTCTAAGGAAATACAAGCAGAAACCCCTCTTCCCTCTCCCTTTGATCTGGAAAAATAATTTCAGTCCATCTTTAAACATCATAAAAAGGGGAAGATGGGGGGGAGGGGCAGGAGCAGAGGGAGGAGAAAGGAGATAAGCTCAGTTTTTTCCCTTTGCAAGTTACCTTTAATTTCACATAGCAAGTGTATGGCATAGTCAGAAACAGAACCCAGGAATCCTGACTCACATTTCCTTGCTGTATCTATTATGAAACACTCCTCCTCCGTGAAAGCATAATGATTCTTTAGATGTCCTGTGTGGTTACTGAACTTTAATAATTAGTATCAATGTATTTAGGGGGAAATGATTATGATAATATAAGAGCTAGATAAAAATGCTTAGCCCGTAGCTCTGCTCAATTCACAAATGCCTCTAAGCAATGTGCTCACCCGTTTGTGTCAGGCACCTTGACCTGCCATTCCAATATGCTGCCAACACACACACACATTGCTGGGCAACGTAGCAATGAAGATGTTAACTTTATTTGTGATTAATTCATGCAGCTTGTCACTCTAACTGTTCAGCTGAATGTCAGTTCATGTTGTGGAGCCATCCATAGCTGGGGATTGGTCCTGCTTTGAGCAGGAGGTTGGACTAGATGACCTGCTAAGGTCCCTTCCAATCCTGAGGTTCTATGATTCTACGATATTATAATAGCTCAATGGCTGTTCCAACTTTGCCTTGGTCACATTTGCCATGTGAGCTAAAGACACAGCGTGGTTTGCAAGTCTCATAATGGTTTGGCTCAGTTTTACTGCAAACCAACCACCACGATCACCCTGGGAATTCATGAGATGCCCCCTATAGTATTCAAAACCACAAAATTCCTTAACTTTATATATTAGTGTAGCTAGGCCTGTTTTTAAGTTAAAAAAGGGTTTTGCTCAGACTTCATTGACTAAGACAACCAACCTAGCCAGTGAGAAAAGGTATCATTATAAAACCTCAGAACAGGCTGCAGTTACGTAAGAGAACAGGCAACAGCGCAGGCTTCATTTCTTACAGGATGTGCTTTTGTTAGCACCTGTGTGCACCTCACAACTGGGGGTATCCAGTAATAAGAGCCTCACCTTCCAAACTAGGTGGTATGTTCCCAAGAGAATAGGCATCTTCCTTCATATACACCAGCAGTTCTTCTCCTGGCTCAATTTCTTTAATAACTTTATAATAGATCTGGGGATAGGAAAACAAAAAGGAGACAGACACGTTAAATATGCAAAGCAACATTTTATAATTTTATGCAATAACTCAAATGATTCTGGCTAAGAGGGGAGGCTGTCACTTGATTTGTTTGATAATTGCTACTGAGAGCTCTTTCTCTGCCTTTATTTATACTCTACATGTGTCAGAGTTTCATGCGGTTTGAATGATAAAGTAGTATTTACAGTAAGAGCCTCTCTTATCCAGATTACACAAAAAACTTCCTCCCCCTCCCCCTCCCACCTCAAGGTTACTGAACTGATATTTGTTATTGTAAATGGGAAATAACATTGACAGAGAACTAGTTTTGGTCCCTGCCTGTCAAAGTCAGAATCAGGCTGGTGCTCAGAGGTTCAATTCTTCAGCTGATCTAAATTAGCGTAGCTCCATGGACGTCAATGGAGCTACACCAATTTACACTGAGTATTTGGCCCTTCACAGTATCTCTTCACAAATCCCTGATGCCATTCTGTCCCTATTTAAAATATTGTCAGCCAAACTTGGTACTCTATAGGCCAAACATTTTGGAATTTGGTGAGTACAATACTGCACCTCTTAGATATCGGTCTTGCTGCACTGAAGCACCATCGGGGAACATAGATGGCATCCACTCAAGGGCACAGCCCACAAACAGTCCTATGCACCACTTAAGCCTCCACTTAAACTGCATAGCGCAGGGCTCAAATGGTCTGAAAGAACTTGTAGAGATCTCCTGCACTGGCGTGAGCTTTGACCACTTGTTCAGGTATAAGGCATAAACCTGAACAGAACCCTAGGGATACATTTATTTGAGAGGAATAGCAGTTGTTTTATTTATACAAGATGAACATTCATTGAATCCAAGAGACAAAAGACGATAATGCTGCAAGCAATACGTGTGCATCAACACATGGCAGGTACTATTTATTATGTACACGATGTCGTGTGCACTATTATTTCTTATGCACTATCCAAAAGTGCATTAGAGCCTTTACAGGACAAATAAGAAAAGCAGGATCCCAATAAGCTGACAGTCTATGGCCCTCCTTCTGCAAATCATTACATCTGAGCAGACACCTGCACCCATGCAGATTCCCATCAGTTTCACGCAATAACTGAGAGTAACAAACAACGAGGTGAGGAAGGGTGAAGGTTACAGTAATGAGATCACATCGTTACTTTTGGTATGTGCGCCTCAGGTTCCTTTACATTTATTTATTAATTGTATTTTACACACACACACACACACACACACATACACGTCCATATCCACACACTTCTTGTGGGCAACACAGGAAAGAGTTTTTAGGAGCAAGTTGACAGAGGGAGGATGGAGCCCCAGTAATCAAAGTTTGGGGCTCACCTAACAAAAGCCACAGCAAAGACAAAAGCACAGAAAGGGGAGTGTTAGCAGGAACCTAATGGTGCGGTTGAGCTGGTGTTGCTGGCAAAGCAGAGGGGGAATACGCCAGGAGAAAAGGTTCAAGAAGCTGTGAACCTGGGATTTGTGGCCAAGAAGGCTTCCAATTTTCCAAAGAGTTTGCCGGACTTTGCCCTATTCTAATAGCAATACCCTGAGAATTCAATGGATATTAGCTATTAACCTTAGAAGTCAATTGCAAGGTTTTGTTAGCACTGGGCAATCCTTTCAGTGAGGGTGAATAAATACCATGATGTTTTACATAAAAGGCTCGTAAGAATTTTCTTTTTTCAAGTTAATCAATGACAAGTCTCCTTCCCTCACCTCCCATGCAATTTCCTTTCCTGAGTATAAGCTAGATTTTATTCAACACTTTCATAGTTCACTGATTTAGTAACAATAACTCAATCTCTGCCAATCCACCATTTCAGTAGGAAATGAACATACAGAATTCCTATAAGTCTAGTGTGTACTGATCAATATCTCTAGGATAAATATTTATTCACAAAGTCTCTTTCATTTCTCCATACAGACACTGCGATACACAAGAATGGCCAAATTCCCAGAAGTTCTGAGCATCTGCAACCCTAGCTGCAGGAGCGGCACCAGGGTTTTTGGCGCCCTAGGCGGGGGTCCTTCCGCACTCCCGGTCATTGGCGGCAATTCTGTGGCGGGGGGTGTCCTTCCATGCTCCTGGTCTTTGGGGCCTTCGGCGACGGGTCCCGGAGTGAGTGAAGGACCCGCCGCAGAATTGCCGCCGCCGACCCAGAGCGCGGAAGGATCCCCCGCTGCTGAATTGCCGCCGAGGGCAGCAAAATGCCACCCTCCCAAATCCTGGCGCCCCAGGCGACCATCTAGGTCGCCTAAATGGAAGCGCCGGCCCTGCCTAGTTGTATTCAGTGAGAACTCAGTACCTCATGTGAGTTGGGCCTTCATTGTTTCAAGATCTGATCATGCCAAAATTTACATAAATTACTATTTTTACTCCCATAAGGAGTCTCACTGAGTTCAGTGGGGTAAAATTGAATTTAGTTACTCATCTGATTTTTTAACCCAGAATGAATCCTTAGTGAGATCAAAAAATCTCAGGTGCATAAATTAATTAATATTCCATATTACAGATGAACACAATAGATGCTGTAAAACCAACAAGGCATCCTTGTGGCACCTTAGAGACTAACAAATTTATTTAGGCATAAGCTTTCATGGGATATAACCCACTTCATCAGATGTATGGAGTGGAAAATACAGCAGACAGGTATAAATATACAGCACATGAAAAGATGGGAGTTGCCTTACCAAGTGTGGGGGAGGGAGGGGCTCAGTGCTAATGAGGCCAATTCAGTTAGGGTGGATGTGGCCCATTCCCATGCACCCGATGAAGTGGGTTCTAGCCCACGAAAGCTTATGCCCAAATAAATTTGTTAGTCTCTAAGGTGCCACAAGGTTTTATTGATACAGGCTAACATAGCTATCCCTCTGAAACAGACATGGTTGTTTACCATATGCCAGTAAACTAGCTCAAGTACTAGATTATTTATTAACAACATATATAGTTTAGGAGTTTATGCAGGGGTGTGATCCTGGGAGTAATTACATTTAGGGGGAAATAATATCTTGTTTATATTTTGTCTACTGTTCCTCTTTTCTGTTTCCTTGTTATTTTAATTTGATACAATCTAAGGACTGCATTGAAATATAACCATCTTACATTGCACATTCAGGACCTGGTTATCCTGAAGCAAAAAAAATTTTGTCTGAGGAAAGAATTGGCCCAATGTGTCACCATCACCTATCAACTTACACTATGATTCATATTTTTTATCCTGCTAAAGAAAGAGAACAAACTGTAAAAATGTATTTACTAAATACATAACTTTTAGTTTATTGTTACTAAGGCTGTTGATTAATCGCAGTTAACTCATGTGATTAACTAAAAAAAATCGCTATTAAAAAAATTAATTGCGATTAATCATACTGTTAAACAATAGAATACCAAATGAAATTTATTAAATATTTTTGAGTGTTTCTCTACATTTTCAAATACATTGATTTCTATTACAATACAAAGTGTACAGTGCTCACTTTATTTTATTTTTATTACAAATATTTTCACTGTAAAAAATGATAAAAGAAATAGTGTGGCTGAAGTAGGACTGAGTGGACTTGTAGGCTCGGAAGTGTTACATTGTTTTATTTTTAAATGCAGTTATTTTTTGTAGATAATTCTACATTTGTAAGTTCAACTTTCATGATGAAGAGATTGCATGATAATATTTGTATTAGGTGAATTGAAAAATACTATTTCTTTTGTTTTTTACAGTGTGAATATTTGAAATAAAAATATAAAGTGAGCACTGTACCCTTTGTATTCTGTGTTGTAGTTGAAATCAATATATTTGAAAATGTAGAAAACATCCCAAAATATTTAAATAAATGGTACTCTATTATTATTTAACAGTGAGACTAATCATGATTAAGTTTTTTAGTCACTTGTCAGCCCTAATCATTACTATTCAGTAAGATATCCTCACACATTATCTGCCGTAATAAGTAGCATTCAGGGATATAGCTTTGATTCAATACATTTTGATTATTCAATTAACATTACATATGTCTTTGTTGAAAAATATATCTGGCTGGTTTAAACACAAGTGAGAAAGAGAAGACAATTACTTTTCTTATTTTAGTGACTTTAACAGCACTAATTTTCTTCAGACAACACACCTAGTAGTTTAGTTGTGTGTGTGTGTGTGGGGGGGGGTCATTATTATGCCTTCCAAGTTGTTCCATTAGGGGGCAATCTTTACCAACTAAAATAATAGCTTGTAGATAAATACCAAAAGCTACAGGCACACTCTCTTAACCCCTGCCTTGCACTGCAACTCTCACTGCTTTTCATTTAACAGTTGTTTAAAGGCCATCTCGTCCAAACCTCCTCCTACCAATTTAGGACTATGCAGACCAAATATGCAAGCAACATCTACCATAAACCAAACTTGGAAATAAAAGACCTAAATACTGTTTGACATGATTACCTTAAACATTATGATCAGTTTCAAGACACTAAGCATATGAAAACAAGGAACTGAATGAAAACAAAAGTGCCAACAATAACATGAAAAGAAAAAGAGTCCAGTATAGACAAGAAGTTAAAGAAGAAATAAGAAATTAAACGTCTAACCTGTTTTCTCTGAGTAAGGTGCGTCAATTCAGAGACTTGAGTTAAGTTTAAAGCTTTCCAATAAGGTACCCCAGTATCAGTGGAGCTGGTGACAAAAGCCATCCTCTATACTTAAAAGAGAGGCAGCTGGTATTTCAGGCCTTGTGACAGCTTATGCACTAAAAGGACCATCCTGGCTACTGCATCATCATTCTGTGCATCTCTCTTACAGAGGGATTTCTTTAGTGATCCTTTCTCGATTATCTAAACTCAAGTCTGAGACACTCCCCCTAATCTTATCAGTGAGGACTGTTCTCTCTGGAGACCCTCCCTACATTATGCATGTAATAGAGACTACAACATTGCTGCAAATCAAAGGAAAAGGAAGTTTGGGTTATACAGCCAGCAGTCTAAGTTTCAAACAGGCAGAGGATTTTATTTTCACAGCTCTTTCTTCATTAAAAGGCCTGAGATTAAAAAAAACGTTATTTGAATTGCAAGACAAATCCCGATTATAGAGATCAACTAATACAGAATAAATCAGGGGCAGGCAAAAATAAAAACCAATTTCCATTATTGCTAAATACATTTAAGACAATTTATTTGATTTCCCCAATTGTCTCTATTTGTGCTCCTTTATTTTAAAAACTAACTTCAGCCAGAGATTAATTCAAGCATTAATATCATGTTCACAGCAGATCAATGAGTTCTAACACAAAAGCTGTTTTAAGTTCTGTTGTTTAACTTGGAATTTTTATCAATAACATGGACATGATATCAAATAGCAAAGGGGAAAAATAAAATCCGTCTGAAATTGACTTGTATCCCATTCTTGCATTTTCCAGATTTAGCTTGTTTTGAATCATTGCAAACTTCTTAACAAAATTTCACTGCTTGGATTGCAACTAACTGCTTCCCATATCTACAATTGCTCTGATCCTCCAAGTCAATGGGATGGTGTATGGGCTCAGGGGGTCAGCCTATGCAGAGCTACTTGCAGGATCAGGGCCTCTCGCTGTAAAGTGCGCTGAGATCCTCAAACTAAAGGCTCTATAGCCGTGAAACACATTCTTATTTTTTAAAAATATATAATGTTGAGATGTGAACATATCTCTGGGAGACTATGCTTAATCGTTAGATACAAACCACAAATATTTGCATTCTGAGTAGACTCCAAAGAAAAACTACAGTTGATACGGAGTGTTACTTTTTTCAAAAAAGGCTTTTCTTCATTTTCACATCATGCTTATTTCTTTGCTGTCTCATGCAACAGACTCGATGAGCCAAATACTGAACATCTTGCTCAGTTTTCAGATCAGTCATTATTCAGGCAAGACTCCCAATGAGCTCAATGGGAGTTTTGCCAGAGTAAGAATTGTCAGAGGAAAGACCTTGCGTTAGTCCCAGTAGGGTCAAAATTGATAATTTAGTGCCACTTACTCACATCTATGTCAGTGAACCAAGAAAAATTCTGAAACCCAAGATACCTACTAATGAGTATACCTCTCTGAGCCAATAATCCAAAACCAACCCAATACTGACAAAAAAAGCAAAATCTTCAGGAATATCTAGTCCACAGATGCTCTGTTTTGTACATAGATATAAACAGCAGATGTTCTAAAATCATGAGTGAAATCCAGGCCCCAGTGAAGTCAATACTTAAACACTCATTTCTTTCACTGGGGCCAGGATTTCACCCCGTATCTTCAAAACTGTAATAATCAATGGCTCCCATTAAATCTATTTCAATATATCATTAGCATCATGTTTGTCCCCTTCCATATGTTTTCAAAATCAAAAAGCAGCTGAGGTAAACAGTAACAATCAAGAAATGTAAAAATATAAGACAGATTAATTACTCTGAAAAAGGTTAGAATCTGCAGGAGTTACGTTCATTTTATCATATTCTTCACTCTAATAATTAACTTCATCTTGCAATTGTGCTACTGAAATTCTGAATTAATTAAAACTACTGCTGTGTTTAAAATCCTTTCCCTTTTGTTTGCTATGAACTGAAACAGATTAAATAGTACATAAAAAGATCATATTTTTTAAATAATTGGTATTTTCTATTTTCATCAAAGTCCTATTAATTTTCTTTTTCATTTTTCTTACATCAGAAGATGTCACCATTAAAATTTTAAACACCAAACAAGTATTAATGGCCAGCTAATGATATTTAGCCAGAGAAGAAGATACAAAATATAGTTTTAGTGCAATGCTCTCCCAGAGACTTGAAAATGTTACACTCCTGTTTGCAGTTCTTGATTTTGCTAAGGATTCCTCACTGGCTAAATATGGATTATTAATAAAAAGAGACAAATCTATGTTCTATGGGGCCCGAACCACAGCCCAAAGGAAAGACTCCCCTTGACTTCAATGGGCTTTTAGACCAGGCATTTTTATGAGATCTTTTTATTTTTTCCTCTTAAAAACTGTGTTTCTCGAGCTGTTTCTAAGGATGATAGCCTGGTGTTGGGGATATCTAGGAGGAACTTAGCGCTGAGTATCATACAACATTTTGCAGCATATTAAAAACCACTTAGTACAATTACTGATTACGCAGAATTCTAAGTCCCATCTTATTAACACTACATCATAGTGTAGTCAAAGACTGTACATCTTTTCTATGAAAAGAGTGTTCGTGAAACAGACAGACATTTAAAAACAATGCGGTAATTGTCTAACTGTTTTCAATATCCATGCAATAGACAAAGATGAAACATGTGGAGTGAACAAAGTACGTCTGAGTACTACCTCATTATTCAAGTATCTTTCATTAGAAACAGCATTGTTTACCTGTTGCACGAGTGATGGCTGCTATTTATTTAAGCTTCAGCGTGGTGGCATTTTTCTACTTTTAAGAAAGGCACACATCACAGAACTGAGAAAACAGCTGCAGTGTTCAGCCAAAGATCAAAAAGCGCACCCACTAATTGCATCAGCGTGAAACAGAAGTGATGTACACAGTTTGAGACAATTTAAACAGAGAATTACTGCTGTAGTTTTTCTCTCTCTTGCAAGTAGTTAGCTATATTAGAAATTATGTGACCAACACTAAAAGTATTTCTAAGCGCTGTTGATCTAAAGATGCAGTCAGATGTATGTATACTACACCACTCCAGTGTGTTTTTGCTTATCAGTATTGGGTAAGTACTTCAGGACTTTGCCCATATTGGGATGGTGTATTTTGCTTTTGCTTGGGTGTATATTAGCCCTGTAAGAATTAGCTTCAAAAAAATCATGCTAAAATTTATATTTGGATAATTGGTTTAAAAATGGAACTGGAGGATAAAATGTTACAACTAGTGTCTTTGAAGAAGAGCAACAATTTACTTTAGAAGTGAAGAAAATGTTCAGCAATCCACATCCTGCTCTTAGTCACATGTCTGTAAATCCAGAATAATTCTACTGGCATTACTGGAGCTGTTCCTGCTTCACATGGGTGCCGAGATGACAGACCTCAGTCCGATGTATGCACAAATAAGAGTGAAAAGGACCACGTCCCAATGTAAACGTCTTATTTTTGTCTGGATAGCAAATGGTTTTGATTAAAAGCTTGCCCTGGCTTTCATCAGCACCATGATGTTTAGTTATTTTGTGGGTAATCTTTTATTACAGAGCTTTTGTTTTCTTTACATGTTTAAATAAAAAAGATTAATCTTTGCATGCCTACTGAATGGGTGTGGTCAAACTTTTCTCCATCGAGCCTGAGTTCCAGTCTATAGACAGAATGTGCACCATGCTGTACACAAGGAATTAACATTCACTTGTTTGTTGGGCAGAAATTGAAAACGTTCATTCACTTCGAAAAGTCACATTCTGCTTGATGGTTTAGGGCTTGAGCCTATTAAGTTCTGAGCCATGTAAACTCTCAAGAGATGGATACTGACGGTGCTCAGGACCTTGCAGAATCACACCCCAGAGAATTATTCACAGTTTATACTGCATAAGAAAGAAGTGTGACCTCAGCTCTGATAATCTGATAAATGTATAACACCTGATAACGGGGAGGATTAATGTCAGCAAACCACTATGGCCCCAACCCTACAAATATATATGCATATGAGCAATGCTGCTCACATGCATAGAATTCCCCATGAGCATAAGTATTGCAAGATCAAACCTTATCTGAATGTTAATTACTATTTTATTTACACTGAATTCTAATAAGTGTCAGCAAAAAAAGGCAGAGTGAAGAGTGAAATATGATTTTCCCCATCAGTATAAATGAGGTTCTAACTATAGAGGCTTTAACTAGCCACAATGTAATTTAAAAGTCTAGAGGGTCTCTTCATTATTTTGCTCCTTATTACCCTAATGGTTCTGATGGGTAGGATTAGAAATTCCTAAACCTGGATTTTGTTGTCTAGTGAGACTACAGTGACTAGGAACCTTAAATTGGCTAAAGTTCAAAATATAAAATGTTCTTCTCAGCCAAAAGACGACTTTGGCTAGTTGCCATGATTTGACCCTACTCCTGTTCAATTCAGTGGGAGCAGGAATTGGCTTATACTATAGATACTTTCACATTAACTGAGATTGATATTTCAGCCCTGAGAGGTAGATTTGTGATTTTTTTTTCTTTTGTGTTACTTCTTCATTTCATATTCCTGTTTTTTCCCCCCCTAACATTAAAACAACTCCAGGTGCAAATCCTAGACCCATCTGTATGCATTGAAACTCTTCAGGCCAGACTATCCACTAGCAATTGTGCAAAACAGAGTCACATGTAGATAATGGCAATAGTTTGAATTTTTCCAAGAAAAGAAAATTGTGTTTGCATTTTGTTTTTAAGGTGGTGTGGAGAAGGGAATGGGGGAAAATAATAATATTAATCCAGCATGGACATGCTTACTGGTATTCCCCCCACGTAAATGTTAAAATTGATGATAATAATGATAATAAAGCCTACAAGGATTTCAATGAGCTGCTGATTATCCCAAATATTGTAAGGCCTATTGCTGCCCACAGATGTCATAATGAGCTGCTTGAGAAAAAAATACATCCTGACCTCGATGTTGTTATGCCTATGATTTTTTCACATAAGTGTCTGAGACTTCTGGTTATCAATCACCATTGTCTGCTGCACTTTGTACACTGGATCTTTTTATTCCTACCAGCTGGCTTGACCTAAAAGTCTTCATTGCTTCAGGAAAGAGACTGGAGGAAGAAAACACTTTGAAATGCCTACCATCTAGTTACATTCTGGGGCCTTTTTATTTCCCTCTTCTTGAATAACCATTTTGCTATCTTTTTTGATGTATGTTTTAGTGAATTTATAATAAAGCAAATACACAGGAAATGGCAAGAATGTAACAGAAGGCAGAGAAACCAGGTCTGGTGTGAGTGCAATACAGAAGTTCTTTCTAATCAGACTGCTACATAAATTGAAACTGTGCACAACCAAGAAGCTCCAGATGAAGGAAAAGAAATGCAATTAATTGGTCTTAAAATCAAATGTGATACCAATAATCATTTAGCCCTCTAGCTGTTGGCAAAATATATACATGTTGCTCTCAATCAAACCATTAACCTGGCATGCTTAGAAAAGGCCAGTAATCTAAAGGTTAATATTTCAAACAGAAAAAAAAAATGTACATTAACATCAAATTGTCATATTTCTACTTTCTTTTATTTAGTCTAAAATATCTTTACAAGGAGCCTGAACTTGGAAGGTCCTTATCGTGTTCCAGTGATTCCCCTCGGTTGTTTGTATTTATTACAGTGGCTACACTGGTTAATTCAAAAACTGCAAATGGCTTTTTCAAATTCCGGTAAAGGACCTTTTCGGCAACAGCAGGTGTTAAAGAAGTAGAGTTGCTTGAAGAGACTGCTGGGCGCAACTACATTTCTTAAGGCAGGGAGTGAATACGACTAACTGGAGATGGGGCTAGTCAGGTATAAGGCGGTGCCAGAAGGTATTAGACTGTGTATCCAATTGCACTGGAGCTGCTGAATCTATTGGGAGTCCCAAAGACATGACTTAGTGTAATAGGCTGTGGGATGCACTAAAAGGAAATCAGGCCATTTGTAGCCTGCCTGGAGACCTGTATAATCTGCACAGAATGAAGGACTGTAAAGGTCTAGGTTATAGGTAAGGGGAAACATAATGGCTCCTATGATATTTATCCTGTCACTCTCTGAAACTGAGATATGGAATTCAGCTCCATGTGCTATAAAATGCATAGAAGATAGAGCAGCTTTTGATGTGAGGCATGGAGTCAAGGATAAATGTCAGGCTCTTGGTTATAAGGGTCCTTGTTTCAAGAGGGTCCGTGATGAATAGTGGATGGGCATCACAGCAATCAGGAGTTCATTTTATATATGCAACCGAAGTTCAGATGCTTTTATCCAAAAGCTCATCCAGATCATGTTGGTCTAGGAATCAGGCTACAAATATTGAAGTATTTTGGCTTTCCCATTTCCACTCATCTCCAAAGTCAAGCTCTGTAGGAGCCTGTTATAATATGAATGAGAAAAAGTTTATGGAAATATTTCAAACTTCATCAAGTTTGGATTTGGACTGGGTCAAGCGTTGTGTGAAAAGTTCAGGTCAATTCTCATTTTATATGAACGGGTGTGCCCATCTCTATGTCAGACTCAGAGAAATATTTTGGCTTCCATTTCTACTAAAGAGATGCCTGTAATGTCTTCCTTAGTAACATGCATGTTAGAAATACATTCTCCATCATGGTTCAGCCTCCAAATGCCTATTGACAATTCTAGTAGTTGTAATATTAGTATTGAACTTCTCATTGAGATGGGCCTGAATCAACACCCTGAACCTGAACTTTACTCAATCTGAAGTCTTATAAATCCCCAGATCTAATTGTTCCTCGTGTACCCATTTCAATTTTTTAATCTTCCCAGCGCTTTTCAAAAAACTAGCCAATTAATCCTTGCAACACTCTGTCATCTGTCTAGGAGGGAAGATGACTGAGCTTCTGGGAATATCATTATAAAAATTATATTAATTCTTTGTAAATCTCCTCCCCAAGGACAGCGTGCTACAGACATCTCCACAACATGCCTATTAGGTTTCTATTCCTCTCTCAACAGTCTCCGAAACGATTCCCCCCACCCTCACTTAAATACAGACAAAAATTTAGCTCACAGCTTGGGAGCAGACTTTCTATCTATCACTGTCAGTGTACAGCATGCACTTTCTACTGTTCGAACTGCGATGAACTACCAGCATTGACCTCCATTCATTCATTTATTTTTTAATCAAGAGAATTCAGGTTTCAGCTTGCTGTCAATGCTTTGCAGTTTTCCTCTACTAGAAAAGAGATGGGTAGGCCAGGAGATTCCCACCATTCCAATGTCCTGAAAAAGATCAGAGCTGCTGAATGGACATCCCACTCAGCCACTTGGATTCAGCCAAAGTGCTGGTGTTCTACAAATCTTGCTAAATTATTGTGACTCTGGATTGGAGTATATAAGCTCCTGTCTTGGATTCCAAAAAAACCTGGAGATAAGCTGCTGATTGTAATTAAGTTCCTCTTGCAGCATTTGCAGAAAAAGTGGAAAGAAAAATGTGTGTCATTTTCTTGAGTCTCACACAAAGAAGAGATAACATCCCTGTGAAGGCTCTATTACCAACACTCTCCAAGTCTGAATGGTGCCAGAGAAGGATAAAAATAAACAAAAGAAAACTGCAACCATTGAAATTGGAAACATGATGTCTAGGAAACAAAATGGCTCCAGCCTCATTTCCCCATCATTGCCATGTTGTCCTACATCGTGCAACCTTGTGGACAAATTTTTAAATTGAATAAATTCTATTCAAGTTCCAGTGTAATAGCAATCTGCTACCAGAGACAGTCACTTCAGGAACAAACAAGTCCCCTTAAAAACTCTTACAAATTGATTCCTCTGGGATATTATTTGCTTGCGATGTGGCGTAAAGCAACTGAGTTACTCAAACCACCTTTTCAACCAGACATCAGCCTTAATTCCCTAAAGAGCTGACACAATGTGCAAAACATTTTTGGGGGGAAGAAAACACTTAGGGCCTGATTCTCCACTGCCTTGCGCAGTCTTTATGACTGTGTAAAGTGTTACCAAAAAAGAAGGGTGGATTTTTACACCCATTTTGCACAGGTATAAAAAACTACACAAGATACAGGACAGAGGAGAACCAGACTCACCATTTAGGAGCAGTTCTGTGTCTGTCTCCTATCAGACAGACAAACTGCCTGACTATCTGGTTATTTGCTTCTTTCAGATTTTACTGGTATGAATATCTGCATGTGAACTAAAAAAGGAACTTTGTTTCAGTTTATCCGTTCATACTGCTTATTCCTCATGCATAGCCATAATACTTTCTCTGTGATGCCATTATCATCTCCATAGTAACCAAGTGTGATGTCAGAAACAGAATATTATGGCTAGTGTGTGTTAGTGCGTGGGCAGCGGGGAATGGGTGGGGGCAAGAGAATAAGCAGCTGATACAGAAAAAAAAACTATACCAATGTTTGGATTTTTATCAATTGAAATTTTCAGAGTTGTATAAAATTATGTGGGTGGACAGAAAATTAGTATTTAATGACAGTGGACATTAAGATTCAAAAAGTTAAAGCTTTATAAACCGTTAAAACAAATCATCAACATCATATGTCAAAACATAAAACAGATCATACTTGTTTTAACGCTTCATTTGCTAGTCTATTGTAACAAGCCTAATTCAAAAGTCCAAATTGCTGGATTTTGACTCTAATCAGTTCTCAAGCAACATTTTTCTGACTGTGCCTATCTGTAAATTTCAATTATTGATGAAAAAATTTCTTTTGTTGCTTTGTGTGTGTGCAGTGAAATTGACGTTTACTAATATATATTGATAAAGATCTAATCTTTCCGTGCCTAACTATATGTAGAGTGCGGAGAGCTAGTTGACCTAAATAAAATGTGAACCACATATTAGCTTAAAACAAAGAGCGTGGAGGAAAAATAGCAGGTGAAAGTCTGTTCCTGTTGTATGGCCCTAATTGCAGAAACATTACAAACCTCAGAAGAAAGCCTGAATTCATCTTGTTCAAGTTTGATTCCCAGACCAGAGGCGTTCAGAAAAGCATGCCGATTTAAGGGCTATTATCTCAACCAAACCTAGTAAATATATCCTCTGAATTTTCACATGGTGATGTTTTGCTTTTCTCCTAAATACAAAGCAAACCTGTATTTGTTCAAGCGATCAGTTGACTGTAGCAACCTGATAACTGCTAAAGCTATAAAAAAAAAGCACATTGTGATGGCTCAGCTGAGCAGAAGCATACCTGGTCATTAATGGGACATACAGCTAGATTTTGTTCATCACAGGAACAGGCCACTCGGATGTATTTCAGCCAATTTCCAGCTCCAGTCTGATTAGCATCAGCACAGATTTTCTCATTTCCCAAGTCATCAGCGATCTGAAGAAGAAGAGGAGGTGAAAGAATATTTTTCACTTGAGATGAAATGATAAATATGGAAATCAACAAGTCAGAAATGTACTTTTATAATGCAGGGCCCCAAAACAATAAGCAAAGCTAGAAAAACAGCTTGTTAGTCTACATGACTAATGAAGATCTACAAACAGAACAACATCAGCTGAATTACAAAGCTGCTTAAATCACGGTCAAGAACCTCTATTGACTTAAGGGGCACATGACCACTTCCCTAATGAGCAAGGAAAATAGAGCTACAGTATCCATATATCTATTACAACTAAACAGGCCACCTTTTCTGAACTGCTTTCTATTAACTATCTAGGTACTTACATGGCTCCACCTCCATGTTATCTATTTCTATTATTAGGTTCAAAAAAGGAGCACAGTACTTACTGCTGTAAACAAAAAGAGACATTCCATCCTGCAAGAACAAATCAGAACCATCTCCCCTCCCACCAGCCTCTGTCACCCTTCCCCTCTAGGTCTTAATCCCAGTCTCCTTTCCAAGGCAGTCCCAGACTCCTTCACAATCCCAGTTCCCAGTCTTCCTCCACCTTCCTGTTCACAGTCCCAAATGACTCCCCCAGCTCCTGCAGGTCTATCTTCTGTCCTCTCTGTGTTGAAATCAGGTAGCTTCCTCAATGCTGTCTAGCTCCAGGTCATTGTCAGTACAGGAGAGACAAACTTCTTGCTCTCAGTTGTGGTGCCTGGTTGTGGCCCCAGCTCTGGCCTGCAGCAGTCCAGCGGAGTAATTGCAAGGAAAGTCCTACACAACTGGTGCCTCCCCATACTGCGGGGTGGGGGGATGCACAATCTAAAGGGAAGGAGACATGATTGTCCCACGTGTCCTCTGCCCCCTGACCCACCCCCCTGGGGGCTGCCGCACTCTCCCCGCCCCGTGTTACTTGTATGTGCGGGGTGGGGTGGGTAGGTCCATCTCTGCCTGCACCTCCCCCTGGTGCGTTCAGCCGCTCTCCCCAGCAGCCAGGCAGGGAGCGGGATGGAGCCACTTCTGCTTGAGATAGCCCGGCTGGGCGGCAGGAGCCGCCTGCTCCCTGCCTGGGCTTGGCTTGCTGAGCAAGCCAGAGCCTCCTCTCCCCTCCAGCATGTTCTGGCTTACTCGCCCAATGTGACCGACAGCTGGAGTGGCAGATTTTCATGCAAAATGTAAAAGGCACATCCCTGACTCAAGACCACCACAGTCTTACCAAATTTCAAGTTTCTGCTTCAAAGCTGAGGATGTCAGAGCTTTAGGAAAGGTCATCAATTTTTTTTAAAAAAGGCAAAACAACATATTTTTCTTCCTTGGCCTCATTCTTGGAAATGGCTGACCTGTCTGAGGCTGAAATTTTCAAAAAACATTCAACCTGAGCTAGACACCCAATATGAAAAATTTCAGCCCAAATGGTTGTAGTTATAAGCAACTAAAAAAAGGGTCCCAATAATGGGAAATATCAGGCAAGCTTAATAATAGTGTGGTGCTACCATCCCTGCTTGTAATAAGGAACATATGATCATCCATGTAGTTACTCTCTCGCTGGATCACTGTACAGCCTCCCCTCGGAAACTCCACTCCAGCCCAGCTTCCTGAAATAATTGTAAAGAAAAAGTACACACATCCTCGCAGGCTCTAGATAATCTAATTTCCTACAACAGGATACAGAAACTGAGATCTCCAATTTAACTGGGTCCTAGACCATAAAGGGCCTTACAGATTGTAACCATACAGAGGCAAACAGTTCAGAGCGAGAAGCACTGGGGTTTCAAACATTCAGACCAGCATGGCACCTTCAACAGATGAGCTGCTGCATTTTGCACTAGCTGAAGCATCTGGATGGACTTCAAGTGTTGCGCTAAGTAGAATGAACTGAAATAAACTAGCCTTGAGGTTACAAAGGTGTGAACTACTTTGGCAAAGTCTGCCTCACAGAAGAATATTCACAGATGCTGGTCCAGCCACATACAATGTTTCCACAGTGAAAGTCTGAAACTAACTGTCAAAAAATGATAATTAACCCTTAGCCTACCAGAAAGTGCCATGACTGGTTAGGTTAATGCTTATATATCAAAATAACGAGTAATCTGACAAAAGATTTATATTAAAAGAAAAGAGGTAAAATTAGGATAACTCAAACAGAAAAGCTTCAGAAGTTTAGAAAGTTTTTTTAAAAAGAAGCAGTTCTCCCGGAAAAGGAGAGCATTTGTCAAACGGACTCGACTTGTCCTAACTGCAATAATGAAAATACTCCGGGTAACAAAATCACAATGTATGTTTGATGTTCAGCTGCTGAATTAAACACTGTGCAGAAGCTTGAAGGTAATTAGCACATCAAGTAGCATCCGGCAGCATTCTCCAGTCTTCACAACATTGTCAAGGTGGATTGTACATTCTAGTAGTATGGTGACCAGATGTCCTGATTTTATAAGGATAGTCCCGATTTTGGGGTCTTTTTCTTACATAGGCTCCTACTACCCCCCACCCCCACCCCCATCCCAATTTTTCACATTTGCTGTCTGGTCACCCTATCTACTAGTGACAATCTGAATAAGGTCAAACACTGAAGAGATACTGTCAAACAAGACCGCAAGGACTACAAACATGATCTAAATTATAAGCTCTCTTTTTGCACTCTCTGAGGGCTGGGGAAAAAGACTTCAGTGAGTGCTGGTTGAACCCAGAACTCAGCTCAAATTTGCTGAAAGACTCACAATTCATGAACCACTGAGACTTTGTGTTTCAGAATGAAGCCTAGCCTGGCTAAAAATCACATGAAGCTCACTGGTTTGAGCTTTCAAGCCCAAATTGAAACTCTGGGGGCGTGAAATCTCATGAACCAAAACCGGAAAAAATATTTATGCAAAACTCTGAGAACTGAAACCCTTGTTTTTCACACACTCCTCCAACCTGTAAATAAACTGAGGTGACATGAACAGCAGCCCAGCAACAACACCGAACTATGTTCTGTCCAATACTTTCCTATATCACAACATGTGTTTCTCTGGTTTTGATCAGGACAATGAAAATAAAAATAGCTTCCTGTTGCAGGGTGAGATAGTTGGCAGATACAGGGCCTGTGCATGGGGTTGGTAGGCAGGCCATTCGTCCTGTTTTAAACTGGAGAGTTTTGCTTTTCTAAACTTTTGCTTTTGTCTTGCGGATGGTACTGAGACAAAACTGGACAATGGCATTTGGGAGATGCCATTTTGAAAAGTGTATTGCTCTGCCCCCGCTGGCATGGCTCACGCTGGTGGGGGCAGTCCCTCACGCTTCCTGGAAGTACCGGGACTTCTAATATTCTGGAAATGCCTGTGTGGCCACCTTCGTGGTGGGGCAGTTTTGTTAGAAATGAATATGGTTTATGAGCTTACAGCAAACACAGCTGAAAAGGAGGAAAATTATTGTTACCACTTCTCTTTAATGGAGACTCTGTCTATCCACACACTCAAGGCTTACCTACAAGGTGCATTAGTCCATGCTAGAGGGATGTGAATTCTAGTGCATGCTAGCGTGTTGTGCACTCAGTGGCCTGGGTGGAGCCTGCTGGCATGCACTAAAAGTTCCCTAGTGCACATTAATGTAGGACTATTCAAAATGGGACTACAGGAACATGCACTAGGAAACTTTTAACATGTGCCAGCAGGGTCCACATGGGCCAGTTACTGCACAACAGAATTTATACATCTCTAGTATGAACTAATGCATGATGTAGACAAGCCCCCAGACTGCATTGGAAGAATCATCTGTGACTAAGGCACTAGACTGGGATTCTGTAGATCCAGGATCAATTTCTGTCTCTGTCATTGTCTTCCTGTGTAACCTGAATCTCTTACTTTGAGTGTGTCCAGTGCCTTACCCAATAAGGCCTTGATCCTAGTTGGGCCCTGTACACATTGCCATAATATAAATAAGGAGCATTAAGGAGCTAAATGTACTCCAGAATACCTTCCATATTCAGAGGTAGGACTTTCACTAACACCTTTAGTTTGGCTCTAGGTATGGTAGCAGCCTGGAGTCATTTAAGAGTGCTACATTTCATGTGTGCTACATTTTGGTGCAACAGAGAAAGCTGAGTCTGAATTTTGTTCCTTTGCTGTGGGGGGATATTGCCCCTCATAGTTGTTTAAAACAGAAAAAGTTCATAAGTGTTGGCTACAAAGCAAGTTTAACAGGCATGGATAATAATTAACTAATTTGTTTTAAAACAGCTAACCCAATTAATTTTATTTAGAAGTCAACATGGCCTCCAATTTTTTTCAAGGAGCAACTTTTCTCTAGTAAATAATTGTATTAGCACTTTTTTCTATGCCTACAATTAATAGGAGGTGAAAATATTAGTAGTTATAGGTTTAACTGAAGGCATAAAGAGGTAGTTAGTTGTGTAAATACTATATTTGCCTGCAATTTAGTGTGGATGCAAAAATGACACAGCAGAACACCACACACACACACACGAGGCTAGTTGTGTAAATCTGACATTTAAACACTAGTTTCTGCATTAAGATACCAGTATTTGCCAAAATTTACCCTACAGTTTCCCCCTATATATGGAAGAGAAATAACTGCAATATCTCAGATCCCATTTATTGGCAAAGGTTGACTTTTTGATGTAAATATTTCAATGCTTCTGTATTTGTCTGACAAGCTTCAAATGCCCCACGCTGTGAATTGCCTAAAAAGGATGATGTTCTGACAACAGTAAGATAGGCAAACCAACTGCTTACTGAAATAAAGTACTGTACTTCACAGCCAACTCCATGGTGTATGCATTCTTAACTAAATCCAGTACACTGTGGCTAACACCTCAAAAGATATCAATTATAAACACCCACATCCTTTTTTGATGCTGTATAGGAAAAAAATTGATTAAAAAAACTGGCAAGTAGTCCCCCACTACCTGAGCAGTGTACTGGTTTTTTTGTGTCAAACACACATGTAGAGAGAGATGTTTAAAATACCCCCTAAAAGCACACCTAATTTTCTGTGTGTTTATGCTGAAAGACGATCAGAAAGTTAGTGCTTGCTAATTTGTAGCATCAACTGTTTCCAAATCAGTTAAAGACATTGCCCAATATTTTTAAAAGTGACTAGTGATTTTTGATGGACTAGGCAGCAATTCTATCTGCGTGTCATGTTAAATTATTATGAATTGTATTACAGTAGCATCTGGAGCTCCCAACCAAGATCAAGACCACTTTGTGCTAGGCATTGTATAGACACATAGTGAGAGACAGTCCATGCCCCAGAGAACTCACAATCAAAATAGAAAAGACAGACAGAGTGGGAAAGTTGAAGTATTCTATCTGTATTTTAAAGATGTAGAATTGTAGTATGCAGAGATTAAGCAACAGGGAGTCTGTGGGAGGGCCAGGAATTGAATTCAGCTCTCTCTTTAACCATAAGACCACCCTTCCTCTCTAAATGGCATGGGCTTTTACTTATCGATATTGGCAAACGCTTCACAAATTTACAAAGCACAGGTGCCCCAAGGAGGTCCCTTTTTATCTGAGCAGCCTCAGGGATTGCTTGATGGTCCAGCCTTAGGTGTCTTGCATTGTATATTCAGCAGCAGCAAATGGAATGATACAGAAAAATGTAAAAGTTGCGTTTGTACTTAACAAGTGAATCTGAAATAACTGAGCTGAAATGTAACAGACCAAATTCTGCCTTTTGTTTTACACTCTAACAACCTCTTTTATGCCAGTGAAGTTGCACCGGTGTGCTTGAGAGGGAATTTGGCCCACACTTAACTGAATTAATCAGCTCTCTCTGTAAAAATCATGTGTGACTAGAAATTGATAAATCTTTCATAAAAGGCGAAAAGTGATAATTTATGGATATTTCACTCAGTGTCAAGACTACATTAACTGCATTCTTCCTTGCATATCTTACTGTCTAAAACAGTATATCACCGCCCACAAAGCAGAGCTCATAGGGAAAGAGGAACGTATGTCTTGACTACACCCAGGTTTACTTCTCTTTTAAATTAGAACATAAGCTCTTCAAAGGAGGGACCATGACTTTGTATGTGCTGTAGCTCACTTAGCACAAAAAGGCTTTGATCCAGATTAAGGACTTTAGGCTGTACTGTAATATTAATCAGAATAAATAAAAATACGTATGATCCCTCTGCAATCTCTCTCTCTGATCAACTTCCCACTTCTTCTTGTCTATCCATTTTATTGTCATGGATTTCCCCACTGCTTTCTTAGATTCAACAAATCAAAAATTGAATTTACCTTTTTTTTTCCATGACTTCTCTCACACATTTCTCTATCACATTTGACGGTTCCACTATTCTCTTCATCATTCTATTACCAAGCCTGGGGTTAAGCAACACTCCTTCATTTCTTTCTGTCTTCACATCCAAATTGCATCACTTCTTCTGCTATAATCCACCCCTTCCTCTCTGTCCACGCTGCCAGGGCCATGGCTTGATCTCTCTTGCACTAGTGTTAGTTTCTTTGCCTCCAGCTTTCCTGTCTCTCACCTCTTTAGTCTCTTCAGTTAAAACAACCCTTCAGTGCTCCTGACTTCAGGTGTGTTTGTATCAGGGGTTTTGGAAAGGCCCATTACAGAGAGATGAACTTTGGAGCTAGGTCTAAAGTTCTGACCACCTTTGATTCAGACACATTTTTATCTCACCAAAAGGAAACTGTTGTCATGTTCCAGGGCTCACTTTGCAGCTTCCTCCGCTTTCTGCTGAACAGCATTCAGGGTCTGAATCCAAAGGGCTCATTGATCTGGCAAAGACTCTGGCTTGTAATTTATTAACATCAGAAATGCTGAGTTATGAAGCTAAAGTTATGGAAAAATTCTTTTAAACGCTTACAATTTTTTTTTGCACATCATTTGAGGTTTCCTGCTTCTCTAATTTGTGGGCTCTCCATTGGGTTGTTTCTTTCACAGTTTAATGGGCAGAGTCCAACATTTGGCTTTAGCAGAGGTGTGCCATATGGACTGGAATGCTTGCGGATCTGCCGTCAGTTCGCCTAATGGATTCCCAGTGTGCATGAAGAAATGAAGCGCCCATGAGCTTGCCATCAATGACCCAGCATCTTGTTGCTATAACACCACTCCCCAGAAGCTGAGAGTGCAATAAACCTTCTCATCCCATAGTTGCAGGATCTGCCTTTGACAGTTTGGCTGATGTACGAATTTTATTTGGCAGGAGTGAGGGAGGTTTTTTTTTCTTTAATGACCCACAAGCAGATTTAGAGCAATAAACTGTTGCCATAAGGTTTTGTTGTGTTTTTTTAAAAATAAGGAAAAAATGGCTACAATTTATGACTTTTGAAAGTAACTGAAACAGAAAGTCCATTCTTGCAACAAAATGAAGAGGAAAAAAAATGAAGAGGAGAAACATCTCTGTCAATGTGTAGACACGAAGCCTGGATGAACTCATAAATTCAACGCTCTACCTGCAATTAACCAGGCTTCCTGGTGATCTGACAATGAGTTAATAAGAAATGTGTCAGACAAAACCGGGTCATAGTACAGAAAAGTCAACGGGAGATGCAACAGAACCAGCCCTGGTCACTGGCCCCCCACTAGCTTGGAGTCACAGGAAGAGCTTTGAGGTATACTGACACAGAACTACTTTATAAAGCATAAAGTACAATGTCTGGCCCAAATTTAAGTCCCACCTACATGATTGAGAGGCGCCTCCCCATTCAGAACATGAGTGCCATGTAATAAAGATAACAAGGACTGGAGGAACGGTGATTTCTTCAGCAGCCAGGACCTTTGTACAGTTGATGGATCTGCCACAGACTTCTTACATGACCTTGGACAAGATGCTTAGGCTCTCATCCTGCAAATATTTATGCCCATACATAACTTTACTCATGTGAGTGGCCTAACTGATTTCAAAGGGACCGCTCATGTGAGGCAAGTTATGTGTTTGATTAAATGATTCTATTAATGATTGCTTTAATCCCTCTGTGCCTGAATTTCCGCAGTTGTATTGGGGTAGCTACTATTCTCAGGCACATCATTAAGATTTGTAACACACTTCAGATCTTTAGGTTGTGGGAGATACTGCAGAACAAAAAATTACTATTATCTATACCAAAAAATAGCATCTCCAGTAGCTTGGAAAGCTCTGAATATGTGAAGCAAAAAGAAACCCTTGCAAGACGTCTTTCCTTGGAAACAAATATGTTAATGGCAACTATTGAGACTGGGTTGAAAAAATGCATCCATGGACCAACCCAGTTAGAAGTTTCTATTCTCAAACACAGGGTTTGTGTCTTATGGTGGCCTTCATGGCTGCTGAGCAGCTTTATTCCCATGAAGAGATCTAGCGATGACTACAGCCAGCTATGAGGGATCGGAAATAAACAAGGTCAGATTTAAAAAAAAAAAAAAAATTGGTCTTAACCTTTCACTCCAACCAAACTCAGAGCTGAAATGAAAATATTTTGTCAGGTTATGTTTCTATTTCTAGATAATATTCACCTATACATTATCTAGTTTCAGCAAGGCCTGGAAGCAGAAATACCAGTCTCCTGCAAGAAAGACTGTTCTGATGATTTATTTCATTTATTTTTTCAAAGGGGAAGGACAAGACACCCTCTCCTCCATGCCCCACCCCACATAACCAAGCCCAGAGACTACTAGAAATCCCATGAAAACAGCCTGTTCTTTCAAAATGTCCTGCTCAATTTCTAGACCAAGAGAATTTGGATAAGCTCAGCTAAACTTTGGAAACGTCTTTGAATTTCTTGTCTCCTATCTGAATCAAACCTTCTAGCCTTTTGAAGGTCGGCCCATTATTAATTGCTGCTCTGTTATGTACCAAAAGAGAACTGCCAGAGAATATGTCCAATGTATAAGCTGGCTTTGAGTGGGGATAGAGAGCCTGAGAAATTGCAGTATCCTTATAAAAATTATTCTATTACATGGATGTGTCTTTCAAGCACAGCAGCTTGATTCCAGCTGAGTGTACGTTAGACCTGACTGTAAATACAAAATCTCACCAGAGAGAGCAACAGCAGCAATAATAACATAGCATACTTGCCTCCAGAGCTCACTAAACGGGATTTCCATGTCAGCATCTTCCTTCTCTAGGAAGCAACCAGAGCCAGCATGTACTAGAAAGTTTAAGAGAACTCATACTTGATCTACGGAACAGGGCAACCTCTGCGCAAAGGGATAAGGATGAGAAATTCAAACCTTATGATAAAAATCAACAACTGTTCTGCTTTTCTTCTCCCGTAAAAAGATCCCTGCTTATTTTCTTGCTTTAAAGGTGCAGGTTCATTACACAGAAGCCAACTCTAAATAATACAGTATGTCAAAAGAGGTGCCACTCATGCTAATTGCTGCCGACGCATGTAATCTTTTCTCCTCTCTTTCTCTTTCCCTGCCTCCTCCCCCACAACCTCGCTCTCCTTGAGAGGGAAAGGCTAAACTTTCACAGCAACAGCTAATCATCGTGCAGAAAACCAGAAAGTAAAAATGTCAAAACAGAAGAAGAGTTTCAAGCTGATGGCAAGCATTTATCTCAACAAAAGCTCGTGTTCCACCAGTAACGTAATTCATACCACACTGATTTAAATTAAACAGTAGGCTGTAAAAAATAATGTTCGAATCAGATCACAGATGTTGTACACACAAGTCAGAAATGGGATTGGCTGATTCTTTACAACACACACGCACACACACCAAACTTTGAAACCTTCTTCCCAAGAAAGAGCTCAGAACATATTTTTTTCAAAGTGCATTTTGCTTTATCAAAAACCAAAACACCACAAAAGCAATAGTCTGCTATATTTTAATATTAATCATTCATCAATGTCTAGAGCCTTGTGGATGGAAAAAGAGGCATGTACTTAAAACAGAAGCGCTTGACATGGTAAACAAAAGATGCTGAATATTTGTAGGTACATTGAGATTTAGACTTTCATGCAATCTAATTCCAGTCTGACTGGGGAGGTTGAGGGGTGTGTGTGTGTAACAGAAGCATGCAGAACAGCACAAGTGTTTTTCTAGTGCTGTTCGAAAGGATTGAATGTGGCATGATTTGGGTAGGACTGGCTTGCTATCATTTAAAAAGGGTGATATAGTACTGAACCATCTCTTTCTAATGAAACCATGTCAACTAGCCAAATCATTGTTTCCATATGACAGATGGGTAAGCTGAAAAGAGAGAGCGCTTAAGAGACTTGCTCAAGGTGATGCAACAAGTCAGTGTTTTCTGACTTCTGGTCCTTGGAACTCCTTTCTGGATGCTAAACACAATGGGTGCCATAGTCCCAAGAAACTGCCATGCAGAGACGATTCTGGGTATGGTTGGCTTCCTCAAAAGAAATGAATAGAGATCATTCCTCAAGATCAGAAAGGTATATTCTACATTCTTGATCTCCTGCAGTTGCAGGGAGAATGGGCATTTGTAGGCTTCAGTTCTTACTGTCTTTTGCATTTCTATGTGCTGAACAGACCCTGAAAAGAGTAAACAGGAGAGAAGGAAGGATGTTCTTGTGGGCAAAGCACTGGAATGGGACGTGGCTCGTGTGAGTTCAATTCCTAGTCTGCCCCACATCGCCTGTGTGACCTTGGGCAAATCACTTAATCTCATTGTGCCTTGGTCTCCCATCTGTAAAATGGCAATCACAATGCTCCCTTTCTCCCACCCTTTGTCTGACGTGCCTAAATTGCAAGCTCAGTGACTGTCTCTGGCAGCACCCACCACCAGGGGACGCTGAACTCAGGTGATGCCTTTTGATGCTACTGTGTTACAAACAAACAAAGGATAGTGATAAAATCAGAATGCACATCTTTCTGCTGAGATCAAGCCACGGAATCAGCAGGTCCCCAGAACGATACTCAAACGGGTCAATTGCTACGAAGAAACTGTAGCTTGTCTTTTTTTTTAAAAAATCTCTAATCGGCTACCCTTAAATGATTTTGTGCATTTATCTAGCCCAACATCCAGAGGGGTTACTGCTGCTTGTTTTAAATCACTTATTACTACCTCTCTCTCTCTCTCTCTTTTCAAAGCTTCCGGAATGAAGTTGTGAAGCACCACAAATGTGTAAGCCCTAAGTGCCAAAACCATTTGCCACATTTCACACTCTTGCCAGAATAGTAGCAGAAATTTCAAATGCCTATTCCTACTGCTAATACTAATTTAAAAATACCACCCTTTTTACAGCTTTTGCAGTCAATTGAAGGCTCAAGCATGAGAAGTGCCATATGAAATAACATTGTCTTAAGGTCTCTTACAAGACTTTCCTGTGGAAGAATATTGGCTTCTAGCTGATAACTTCTTGGAACCCTCCTCCATACCCTCCCCCCACAAAACCAAACCAAAAAAATGCTCAGATTCTACTTAATCATTAATAATACACCAAAGAAATTATAACTTCAGTTATCCAGATGACATGGAGAATGTTGAATGAATTCAGATAACTAAGATTTTAGAAATAAAGGGCATTTTCAATTCAATTAATAGATGTTGAGAGATATGACTCTGCTTCAGCTAACAGGGAGTTTCAGACATTTGAGGTTTGGAAAACCAGAGCTGTGGTTTATTATCATTTTGATGCATAGGAATTTAAATTAAAATAAGATGAGAATGTACTTAGAGCTGATTGTTACACTCTTCTCCTTTTTTGTATGGATACCTGGGCAACCTTCCCCCCCTCAAAACTTTGTGATTTACCCATAGTGCCAAAAATCAAGCATTAGGACAATTACTGTCAGGAAAACTTCTGAGAAATATGATTGTAATATGATCCAATTGAAAAATCTCTCCAGATTAAGGAAAAGTCATTTTACAGAATGACACATTCGTTCACATGTTATTGGTGCTAGTTGCATTCATCCCAGTAAGAAGCATTTTCTAGGTCTCGCTCTGTTGAAATTCACCTGTATGTCTGCTCCCAACCCAAGAAACACACTTACAGGGGCACAATAGAGCTAAAGTCATTGGTAATGGGGATTTAAAGCCTTGGATGCCTATTACTAGTTCAAATGAGATTCAGTTTAGAAATGACCAAACTTTGTTACTATTTTGTGGCAACCGTGAAGGGAGCTGTAGTCCAGTCACAAAATCAGCCATCACATTTGGACCATTTTTGAGACTTAACAGAGAGGGCAAAAAATTGAATGAGTCATGAATAGTGACTCCTTGCCACACTATCCCTTGAGGTCATGGCTTGAGACACCTTGGCAGGATCATTGTGTCTGTAAAGCTCACACTACAAACTATTCATGTTGTACTTGCTCGGTGGATGAACTTTGGACCTAAGTTTCACCAGCTCTAAATTCACCATTTTTTTTTTAAAGGAGAATTCATGTATAGCATCTACCTGTGATGAGACATATAACACTGAACGATCTCCAGCGCAGAAAGAGTACAATCCGTTCTTACCTCTGATTTGCAATCTCATGTCAGCATGCTATTGTGTTCAAGCAGGTTAGAAACATTAATCTAACAGCATACTTTTTTTCACATACTACCACTCAATCGCACAATGTTATAAAGCAAGAGCTTGCATATTACTGCAGCCTTGGCCATGACCTTATGCCTTGTGAGCAGAGAGGTTTAGAAAAAGAAAAAGAAAAGCAGTACCCTCCCCCAGGGTTGATATTGCTTTGAGCATATCAGAACCGAAGTTTCATTTACACAGGAAGCACCCCCTCATCAAAGGTGCCACAAATGTATGGGGAAGCACAGTCCTTGTAACCTTTCTTGCCAGAAATGAGTAAGGCAGCTGCTTTGCAGATGATTCTCGTGCTTTTTAGAAGGTGTGAAATAGATGAGTTTGTAAACTTGGTTGGCACTGGAGAAAACAATAAAAGAATATTTGTAGTTTTCCCTCCTGATCAATGTAGTTGACCAAAACCAAGAACAAAGACCTCTGTTTAAAGAGCTCTGCAAATGAAGCGGCCATCTCACAGTAATAATGTGCTGCTCACCGGTCATGAAGCTGAAATGTGTTATTTTCTTTATATTTGATGTTAACCAAAAAGGAGGTGCAAAAATGAGAACATGAAGGTTGCACAATTGTTCCGCAGCAACATCGGAGGCTCCCACCCTGCTGAAGCAATTACAATCCTGCATAAAAGCTGTCCATGAACTTTTCTTTGATAAACAAAAAAAACCCCAATATCATTGTAACCAATCTGTAGCTACTCAGTACTTTGTTGTTGCCATTGTGCCATGACTTTCTGGAGGTAGAACTCATATCTTCCTGCCCCTACAAAACAGACCTCTACCCTTTGAATGAATGGGAGATCGCCCGTAGCTGGTAGCAGGATAGGGCCTCTAATGTGTAGGCTACATCTACATTACAGATAACTGGCAGCAATGTGCAGGGCACAGAGAACTACATGCCACAGTGGAATGCAAGCTGCATCCGCACTGCTATGTGTAGCTATGTGTGCCAGTGAAAGGCTCCAGCAAAGCTCCAGTAGTGGGGAGGCAGTGGGACGCTATAGTGCTAAAAACCAGCACAATAGACAGGGAGGTACAGCGTGGGAAGTAGAGAACCGTGCAGGATACATGCCCACACTCTGCAGGTGTTACTTTGCTTGCCTGTGACTCACTGTCTTCATTGCTATTTAAGTCCCATTGAGAGCTACCTGTGACTCCTTTTGTAACTTATTATGGGTGGCTCTGTGGCTTGATGGAGGAAGCAACCTGGTGTTAGGGCCCCACTTTGGTACAGAGAAAGTGAGCCAGTCTGCTTTCCCTGGTGCTTCCACAGCTCCCTAAGGCCGTGGAGCAGCCAGAGCTACTCTCTCCTCGTTGCCCTGCGGTGTAGGGCTGGTGGGGGAGCTGGTGATCAGCTGCAGCAGAGAAGTGACAGCAGCTGCTCAGAGCCCTGGGGGCCCATACCAGAGCTGCTCCTGTAGCTGCAGGGGAAGCAGTGGAAGGCAGTTGGGGAGGCAGCATTCTGGTTGCCTCCCTGTAGCGTTGGAGCTGCTTCATACACTTGAAGTATCGCGGGGGGTGCCTTTCAATTCATAATCAGATACAACTTTCCTGATTAATAGAGTTGCCCTTGAGAACTACAATTTCGAGCCCACAGGCTCTGGGCTGGACACCATTGTCCTAGACAGTTCATTTCAACTCTCTGTACTTATGCAGTGCCTGCCATCTGGGGAGTTAAACACTCTTTTACAGAAGTAAATGAATGAACCCTCTCAACGCTCCTCTCAGGTAAGTATTATCCCCCTTCCACAGGTGCACATAAATGGAGATACGGCAAGCGAAGTGATTTGCCTTCCAGCCCACGCAGATAATCAGCTGTGGACATAGCAGGCCTGACTTCCAGTCTCCTGCTCTAACTGTTAATCCTGCCAGCTCCCAGTGGAACGGATCAAACTGTAAGAGAGTTTCTTACCAATTTTCAGACTGTTCTAGCTTTTCCAACCAGAAGTACCTTTTTCTGACTTCCAAAGTAGAGATACATGACCCTGTCCAGATGCATTTTAAGGGCATCTGCAAAGGAAAGGTGTGAGGACTGATATGCATTGGGTGACCCGCAGATAATATGCTATTATCTACACTCCAGTGGCCCCGGCAACACCATGCTGTATATGGCAGCACCCGCAGGGACAGCACCTTCACACTGATAGTGTGCACGTCACCATGCTGTGTATGGCAGCACCCGCAGGGACAGCACCTTCACACTGACAGTGTGCATGTCTGAAGGATGCTTCAGAGGTATCCACCTACTTGCACATCTCTAATGTTACTGACTAGGTGCAGCTTTAGTGTGGATTCCTGAGCTTAACTGTACCTACAGAAACTGCACACACCCCACTCTGAGCATTGAACCCCAGTGCATGGGGGATGCATACCACTCAAGTTCGGCTTGGCAACCCTTCCATCACGATGGAGGGCTGGGCTGAGTCAAATCTGAGTGAGTGGTGTTGTGACTGGTCACTGATGCCTGGGGTTGCAACCCAGATAGAGAGACAGCCGGGCCAAACCTGAGTAGCACTGCATCCCTGTGCACCAGGTCAGAACACCTGAAGTGGGGAGCCAGACTCAGTCCCATGTGACAGGAGCCACCCCCGCCCCCCGCCTCCAGTCCTATGTTCTATAATTCTATGAAAGATGACAGTCCCTGCCTCACATAGCTTACAATCATTATACTCCTGCATACTAGCCTCCCTTCTTAGTGTTCACATCTTTCAAATGGTTACACAGACTTATATCCTATTGTTTGTCAGGCAGACAAGCTATATATAGGTAGTTGCTGCTTTTGTGTTTTGGTCAGTCCACTTACCCCTTAATCCATATTTGACACTCTGATCAAAATCATGCTAATGAAGGATTGATTTTACTTCATTATCAAGCTTGATGGTTTGGATTTGAGCTCTCAGCCTGAGGAAACTAAGTGACTATCTTGTTAGCCATCACAAAGTACATTTTTAGTTATAAAGTGGTATAAGGGTAAATTGCATGTCTGGTCTCTAGTGCCTTCAGGATGAACTTTAGCTCAGGCCAGTTGAAATATAAAATGATATACTCCAGGGAATTGTTTTAATGAATAATCTGCCTTTTGAGTATTTTCAGAAACATATATTTTGAAACTCTAAGATCTAGTATCACCGGAATTTTATCTCAGTGTCAGAAGATGGTTTAAGGTGACATCTTTAAGGCAAAAGTGTAATTACAAACCCAGAATAAAAGGTCAACATTAAAGGTATGTACCAATATCTTGACCCAGGCTTATTGTGCTGAGACATTGCAGCCCAGTCGATCCACTAACAAGGATCTCGGAACAATACGTAATCTGACATACTATATATGTTACGATTGCCTAGGTGAGGCAGGTTTGAGTTAAGGGGAATCTGACAGCTCTCACATAGAATTTCCTTTCCTTGTGGGCTTATTCTCACAATCTTAAAGACACATCTGCCAGGCAATTGAGGCCAATATTTTAATCTACCTTAAAATTGTTCTAATCCAATGGGAAATGCTTCCTCCATTTCTAAAATTCACTGATTTCAGGCCAAAAATGAATCAGAAAAGAAAAAACAATAGCACTACTGGCTATTGCTAAGATGTTGCAGAGCCAGACAGCTGTCCAGCCGATGGAGTCAGGGCTGGCGCAACCCATTAGGGGACCTAGGCGGTCACCTAGGGAACTAACATTTGGAGGGCGGCGACTGCGGTGGCCAGATCATCGGTCACCCCGGTCATCGTTGGTATTTAGCGGGTGAGATCTTCTGCTGCTTCTGTCGGACGCAGCATGTCAGGGGTGGGACCTTCCACTGCCTCTGTCGGGGGTGGCATTTCAGGGGCGGGACCTTCCGCCGCCTAGGGAGGCAAAAAAGCTGGCGGTGCTCCTGGATGGAGTTAAAGTTAACATGCACTTTTTTATTCTAGATCTGTCCTAACGTAAGGAAGGAAACATATTCTATGGTTAAAACAAGGGACTGCAAGTCAGAAATCCTGGCTAGGTGTCTTGGCTCAGCTGATGACTCACTCAGCAGCAAGTCATCTAACTTCTTGGTGTCTTCATTTTCTCACTTGTAAAAGCAGGTTAAATGTTTGCCTGTTTCACAGGATTTGCTTATTATTATTGAGATATTCTACATGATTTTAAACCAATTGATGTATCTATCTGGGTTGCTATATCATCACCATGGTATCTGAGCACTAAAATAAGACATTCTCTGCCCCCATAAAGCTTGCAATCTGAAAAAGCAAAGCCAGCCACATACAAGACAAGACCCAAGACAACCAGTTAGAAAAGAAAAGGTATGAGAATCATTAAATGATGAAGGGAAGGAATTAATTGTATGTAAACCTGAATGTGGTTCCCAAATGTCTTCAAGATAATCTCTTCCAGCTTTGAAAAAAATGTTGGGAAAAACTATAAGGAACATCCAGGTACTTTGCAGCCTCGTCCAAAAAGTCCTCACTGACCGCTTTGCAGTTGGAAGGAATATTTGCCCAGCTTCCTTTTGGCATTATTTTGATGTATTAAATAAAAGACACCAGAGAGCATCCAAGATGAAGCATTACTTAGCCTTCCTTCAAGTTATAACAAAATCATGATTAAGGAGAAAACATTAAATCCCTTTTCCTTTAGCAATTCTTCAGCACACAAAATAAAAACACCGTTAATAGAAACATACTGAGAAATTAAGAACCTATTCCTGACAATATTACCCACATTCCCTTTGAAAGCACCTACATAGTAAGTTCAAGCATCTAGTCACAGCCTGAAATGCTGCTGAAAGAGTTCATTAAAACCTAATCCTATAGTATTTAAAAATCTAATGGTATAGTATTTCCATGGTATAAATGATTCTTGTATGTATCTGGCAGCCCCATGTGTTCTCAAGGATGAACATAACAGAGTCAATTATACCAAATTAAATATGAGTGTACATAAGCCACATAGCATTTTAATTGGGACATTTCTTAGCATTTTTGCAAGAACTATACAATAGCAGAATCTACAAGGATATGACATGACACATATGTTTTCTCCCATGAGCTGCCTGCTTTTATTAATTACTTTGCCAGAGATATGTTTATATTGATGTTGTCAGTTTGTGAATAAAACCTCATGGATAGAAATGGTTTAATTAAAGCAGCAAAACATGGTTTATGGGTGGTTAACAAATCTGTTACATGAAGTCAGTAAAACTTTCGTAAGTGATTAAACAGAAATAAATCCAAGGAAAAGATTTGTATCGAGTGCCTCTTTTTACATCTTCCTTTTAAGTGTATTATAAAAGCAGCATAATTATTGACATTAGAACCTATTGGCTGCAGCACCCTCTCTAGGTGAGCTCACATGGCTTCAGCTTCCATCTTCACTCATATGATTCACAAATCTACCTCTCGAATCGGAACTTGCTCCCTCTCCATCCAGTCCTGCCTCTTGGTCTGTCTTACCGACGTCTCGTCCTGGATGTCTCAGCATTAACTTAAAAACTAAGCATGGCTAAATCCGAACCCCCTATTGTCTCCTCCCCTTGGAATGGGTAGGCAGTTTGTTTCCCCTAAAGCTACATATGTCCCAAGATCAGTGCAGATCTCAAGTCATCATCAGAAGCTCAATAAGTCCATGCCACTGCCCCACAATAGTACAGGTCCACATATATCCCCACAACCTACTGCTCCAAAGCACCCATAAGGAAGACTCTCCATTCATTCATCTGAAGTGGATATCGCTCACCCTCAGAATTAACTCTGGGTGAGTATCCTCATAAGGTTGAACAGAGACAGTCTCCCGTCCCATCTTGTGCCATGCACCACACGAGGGCATCTATGGGATCAGGAGTAGAAATTAGCAGACGTTGGAAGTTCTGCCAGACTGGCGTTCCCTGTACTGCCAACATCAGAGGAAAATCTGGCTCTAAACAATTATGTAAATGCTTGTGAAGTGCTTTGAGATGGAATGTGTTCTGGCAGTGCTAGCTATCTGAGGAGATGGCCCCATCACTGTAGTAACTGAGCACTGCACCATCTTTAATGTATTTATCCTCACAGCACTCTGAGGGCAGTGCTACTATTCCCATTTTACAGACGGGGAACTGAGGCTCAGAGAAGCTAAGGGCATGTCTGTGCTAGAGCTGGGAGTGGGCCCCCCAGCACAGGTAGACAGACTCACGCTAGCTCAGCTTGAGTTAATGTCAGTGTGGACATGGCAGTTCTGGTGCAGAATTAAGCTAGTCACCCAAGCTCTGAGCCAAGGAATTAGGTGGACTTGAGAACCCATGCTGCCACTTGAGAGGCAATGGCCATGCTGCTATTTTTAATGTGCTAGCTCAAGCCGACCTAGTGTGAGCCTGTCTACCCAGGCTTGGTCCCAGCAGCTGTGTAAACGTATCCTTAGTAACTTTCCTAAGGTCACATGGGAAGTCTGTAGCAAAGCAGGGAATTGAAACTGGGCCTCCTAGGCCTTGCCTAGCACCCTACCTATCTGTTCTGTCTCCTAGCATCGTTATGTACAGTCACTTAAACAGAGACACGTTGCATTCCACCTAATGTGCTTGCTTGGGGCTGGCCTGGGCCACCCAGGGCCTTGCTATAAGGTTTATTGGTGGATTATGCTGTATCCCAATAACCTCACACATCAGAGTCCCCATCATTTAAAATTAAGTAGCCGGAAAATAAACAAATCAGGACAACCTCAGAGGTACTGAGAGACCGTAGAAGGGAATGCATCTTGTAGACCTATTTACTTGCCACTGGGGTGTTCATGCCCAGTTCGCAGTTCCTCTTTTCTCTCTTCCTCTCTTTATTTAAACAAAGTTCTTGTTGTTGAGGGACAATGTTCTTGAGAGAGACTGTCACAGAACAAGAGCATGTAATAGGATGTCGATCTCACATTCTAATAAATAAATAAAAATAAACATTGAACGTGAAGTAAAAGATCCTTCACTAGACACTCCTAATCATTTTTTTCTACTCCAAGCTCAGTTTTTACTGGACTGGATCCAGTGATTCCATGGTAATGTAATGGCCTTTTTCTCTTTCTGAACAAAAGTCCTTTTCTAGTCCTAAGGACTAACAAGTTTATCCAAATATTCTCAGTTTACTACTAGCTTCTTTTTGAATTGATATATCCAATAAAAGGACACTTTGTATCTTTAAAACCACACCACAGAGCAGTGAAGAGCAACAAGCTAGGGAAACATGCTCAGAGCACTCATTCCTGTCAAAGAGGCATAGCAGGAGAGAGACGGAACAAACGGAGCATGTGCATAGTAGAACCCCCTTCTCCCCCCAAATAACCCACTTATGGCTGATAATTCAAAGAAGAGAAAACACATATAAAAGCAATTCTTTCTCCCCTCCCGCCCATCTCCACACACTAATAGTCTTTACCATGTTTCTGCATCTTATTTTGGCTAAGCTTGTCCAGTCTGTTAGCAGCTGCCAAATGCATGAAGTAATGAGAAAACATAGGGAGAGAAAGCTGACTTCATTCCAGCAGTGCTGAAGCTAACACAGCCAGTATGTTCTGTGGCTGTCAACACGCTGTTGAAGTGGACCTCATTAGTGAATTTGACTTTAACAGCCAGACAAGATCCATTCGTTAGTGCCACTTCCTCCCCATTGGTTGGATCCAGCTTGCTTATCCCTTCTGTAACTTATTTGTCTCAAAATGGCTGCAACATTTGTACCAGAGTATTTTTCCCCCACTCCCCTCAGAAATGGCCTATTATTTGTGATAACGCTAATCATCAATCACCAAGTCTACTTTGGATTTGAAAGAAGAGTAGGAAGAAGTGACATAAACCACTTACTCTATATTTATGACTTCTGTTTAATAGCTGCAATACAAGGTTCCTAACATTGCTGACCTACTGCTGACATTCACAAACTGCAGCCAAACTACACAAAATACGGTACCTTTCCCCCCATGACTTAAATCAATCACAATGCAGTCAGCAAGTTTCAGCTATCCATAATGCATATACAAACAGCTCTTGTTCAGGGTGTTTCCCATGAACAGCTGAAGTTTGGTTAGAATTAAAATTCGTCTGTAGAGTAAAATAAAACATCTTGAAGCTGATAAAAAGGGTGGAGCCAACTGCTCTGGTAAAACAAGAATTAAGTAACCCAGACCTTTACCAAAGCTAGAATAGTCATCATGTAGCTTGGGAAAGTCTGCTTGACTTGATTGATTAATTGATTACATACTTCTTGGTTTCTTTTGGGGCCAGAAATGAAAGTAATAGAACACCAAGAGAAAGGTACCTCTCTAATATTCTGGTCTGGGCCAGAAATCTGGGTAGAACTCACAAACATGTGTCTCATCATTCTAAGCTTCAGTTCCAAGGTTTGAAAGCGTAGCCAAATGGAACCCTTCTCTGCTCCAGAAATATGTGCTTCGTTATTCAAAATCCTTCTCCAGGGCAGACTCTATATTGCTGTTGGCCACATACATGGACAGAGAGACAGGTGTAAATAGGGACCAAAGGAAGAGACTAAATAGATCAGACAGAACATCAAGTGTAGTTGAAATGTCACAGAATAGAATGCTGGGAACACACTACAGCTGCGTGAATATTGCTAGCGGATGACTAAGATGTTAGACACATACTTTTTTGTGTTATTTGACCATTTCCAGAGCTAGTCGCATACTAGTTATCAAGTAATTATTCAGCAACTGATGGTGATATTTGCTGGAAATATTATTCAAAGAATATTTTTTCTCGTATTGGACTAGCTCTAATCCATGTATTAGCCTCTTCAAGTAATTTCAATGTGTTCCACAGTAAACTTTGCAAACACTTGTATTTATAAATACTAGCCTTATTCATGTAACATTAAAACAATTTTCAGCAGATAAATATCCATAAATCTCTTTTCCTTTGCCTTATTAGAATAATCGCTAGCTAGCTAAAATGAACCCAACTTATCCCCGGAACGTATGCTCAATTTTTGACAAGGGGTTTGCAATAACATGCAAAAGCACATAGCTGAGACTAGTGCTGTAATTTCCATGGGCTGAGTGCCACAGGTGCACTATTATAGGCATTAGTGAATGATTAGACCTCATAAAATATATGAATGCTGTTTCTTTAAGAAGCCATAAAATTTTATTGAGGAAAAAATCCGTGTGTAAGGCTTTTGGTTTGTTTCATGCGGTCATTCAGAATTTCACTCATTTCTGACAGGACTATGATAATTAAAACTGTGCCCTGGGTCTGGTTTCTATAAAGTCCATCTGGCCTTCCGCGATGGAGAGTTTTGGAAGTATGCAATTGCCTGGGCATCAAATAACTATTTTACCATCCGCAGTAGTTTAATTTTGTCCTTGCAGCAGGGGAGCAAAGTCAGAGGGGCAAAAGATCATTAACGTACATGGTTAGAGAGAGAGGCTCCCAGGGCAGCTGGCTGGCCTGAATTTGTTAAAATGCTTGACACCAATGGGCCCCATTAATGCACGGGTTAGATATAATCTGTGGAAACGGCTCTATTATAAAGGGATTATTTGGAAGCGTTCACTAGATGGGTGTGGGTGTGACTGAAGGACTTAAAACTGTTACATTAACCCTTAGGGCACTCAAAGCAGTAACAAGCCTAGCATTAAAGAGCTGGCATTTGTCAGATTTGCTTCACTTCCCCTCCTTCTCCTTAACGTCAAAGAAACTAAAAATGTCCATAATGTGCTCTATGTTATAAAGATGAGGCTTGTTTTCTGACAATTTTATGGTTGTAGCTGAAACCGCATCAGAATCATTATGCACATGTGCACGCATACACACTCTGTACCGATGATTTAAAATAAATTTTAAAAAGCAGCAAGGCAAAGATCAACATGGATGGAGTGGCAATAAGGAGAAGCTCTACAAGTTTGAATAAGCATCCAAATCTTGTGTGCTTATGTTTAACTTATCTGAAAAATCAAACTGGAGATCACATGTTTGCAAGCTGAAAATCTGTCTGCAGGCTCTGAGATTCTGCTGTCTCAGACAGTGTCACATTTCTGCTTCCTTTTCCCTGGATGACACCAGGAAATATGCGCAAAAATATTCTTAAAAATAAAATTTAGAAACCTCATAAAAGGTCAGTTCAGTTTTTTTTGCATCTGTTCATACATTATCATTGATGAAAGATTATTATTAATAATAATTTGTGTTGTGTGGTGCCCCGTAGAAGAGTTTACAATTTACGCATAAGAATAGAGACAATAGATGGATACAACAAACTGACTGGAGGGACAGAGGGGAACAAAACATAACAATGAGATTGATGTAATTAAGCAGCAATCATTGCTTAATAACAAATATTATTTATTTGTTCCCAAATGACTGTGTTCCTCCACCAGTGGCCCATTTGCATCGTTCTGTGAAACACTACATTTTTGTAGTTGGGACTATTCACTTGGTATGACACACACTGCCAACCAAGCACCTGATTCACAAGAATTTACAATGATATTGGGAAAGTGATAGAAATAATAGTTGCAAGAGTGTCCCATTTCCTTCAGCACTGTACCACAGTT
Organism: Chelonoidis abingdonii; assembly: GCF_003597395.2. Taxonomy (NCBI): domain Eukaryota; kingdom Metazoa; phylum Chordata; order Testudines; family Testudinidae; genus Chelonoidis; species Chelonoidis abingdonii. The sequence goes on from NC_133791.1 coordinate 4,076,345, forward strand.
TGATGCAGGAATGCAAGTTACTAGCTCTGCTACGCTGGGTAGCCCTGGAAACACTGAGAGAAACCATGTGCTTATTAACTATTCCCCAGATCCTACTTGAAAGAGCAACAACAGATATCAGAGTGGAAAACATACTTTATGGAGAATTATTGAAGCTGTGATTCTTCCAGTACAGTAGAAAGCTTGTTTTCTGACAAATGAACCTTTTGTTTTACTATCAGTAATCTGAAGTCATTAATTACTATTAGAATCTTTTTGAAATGTTTAATAGTTCTACTTAGAAAATAGCAAATTTAAAACTCTTACCCAATCTACAAATACTACCTAGGGCAGGGTTTATTATCACAATTGACAGTTTAGGAGTTCTGGCTGAGGTCTAACATAACACGTTTAAGAAGGTGCATGTTAGCCTACAAGATAAATTAGTTAACCGTACAGTATCATGTACTGCAGAAGGAGCGCAGAGCATACGCCTTTTGAAAATGAAGCCCCTTGAAGGCGTCTCAAATGGGCACCAAAAATGGAGGTCACATATCACTACTGAAAATTTAGGACCTAGATATTTTCAAGGTTGCCATCACCATGTCATCTGTTGCAAAGTAAGCTAATTAAGGGAAACAAAACTTTCCATTGCTCTCCAAGGTTTCATTTTTTTCCCACTTTGTATTGGTTAACCACAGCCCTGCAATTAGCAATTAATCTAACCAAAATAAGACCAAATCGAATCAGTAGAATCAATAGGAAGAAACAGCTTTAAAGTGCATGCACATTCTGACATGGCAATAAGTGAAGGTTTAAATGCGTTAAAAAAAATCAGTGGTTAAAAGAAAAGAGTTTAAATTGTCTGTAGCGCCTGAAGTTCACCACAGAACAGAATTGTATAACATGATGCCTGCCACATTGTTCCTGGCAACTTTATCTCACTTCAAAAGTCTTTTTGTGCCTTTCAATGGGGTATTGTGTAATGGACACTGCAGTGATTGTTAAATCAGTGTCTTCACTAAATCAAACAGAAATGGTTTTGCAGCAGAAAATGAAAGACTAGAATGGACTTATAACCATGTTACACTAATGGGACATCATGAGCACATTTGGTGTCAGTCACTTTATTACTTACCAAGGATGTTCCACTTTGGAAAATGCAGGAACACCTTAAGTTAAAAAGAAGACTGTGAAATGTATAGGAGTTCAGCATAACAGCTCTACTCCTGTGTGTGAACTCAAGGGCATTTCCCAGAGTTTGAATGACAGCACAGAGGGCTCCACACCTGCAAGCTCTCTACCTCGCCCTTTCTTGCAAGCATAGGTGTAGAAAAACATATTCTATGTGCATCATGATGTATTCTTCTTAGTATCCAAACCATGCTGCTTTTGATGACAGGAAGATTCCTATGGAGCCTCTTTTTTTTTTTTTTTTTTTTAAATGAACACAGTGTTAGATCTCTTCCTTCAGCTGCATATACTCCTGTTGTGTGTAATGAACTGTCTATTTTGAGAAGGTTGGTCTAAAACTGTGGCAAGATGAATGTGTGTACAAGTTATAAATGGTTAGGTGCGCCCTTTCCTAAGATGCGATCAGTGTGGACTCCAATGGTTAGAGATGGGTCTGAGATGCAAAGTTCTGATTCAGAACTTAGAAATTCAAGGACATTTGTACCCCAGGTTATAGCTCAGCCATACCACACACCCAGCATTCATCTAGATTAGAATTTCATCAGTTTAGAGGTGCACAGATCCTGAATTTTGGTTCAGCCCAGCTCTTGCTGTGATGGAGATTGCCGATGCCTAAGAATCAGTCCGAGAACTCCAAATTATGTTACAAAGATCAGCAATCAGACATCATGAATAAGAATTACATCCAAAATGACATTAAAAGAAAGTTATTTAGGCTGCAAAGTCCAATACTCAAAAGTAAGGAAATGCCAGCTTTATGGGTTGTCTGGGTAATCTTAATTTTGCCCCTTGTGCATCCTAATCACACATGGAATCAGGCAGGGATCCTTGGAAAAAAACAGGGTTATAATAATGTTCTGCTGCTGCTTGGTTGTAGCATAGGCCTGGCTCTTTAGAACATTCATGTTCAATTATTATTTTGGATAGCTGACAAAATTTTTCTGAGGAATTCAAATAAAAGAAGGGAAATGGCAATTTTGACAGTTTATAACTCAGCTAAACCTGAATTGAATTGCATGGGCAAAGAAAAGGTACTACTTTGGCCCTGTGGCTTTCTTCCTGAATTTAAAAGCCTGCTACAGATAATGTAGATTTTAGGAAGAGAGGTTGCAATAAACTTTTATAATAGATAGTGTTAGGCACCTTAAATGTAGAGCACCCATTATAATGTTCACATGTGTTACCTCCAGGCTGGGCTACTGAAATTTACTGTAGCTGAAGCTAAGTGAGATGATGATGCATAAACTCAAGCTGGTACAGAATGTGACTGCCTGTACTCTCCATGTTATAGACTCTGGTGAGCACATCACACCTATGTTTAACTCCCTCCACAGGCTTCCAATGCCAATTTAAGGCTTTGGTCCTAATCTTCAAAGCAATTAATGGACTGCTACACTAAAGACTAGGTTTTTGATTTATGAACCACAGAAACAGCTGCACTCCCCCGGGACACATCAGCTCAAAAAGTCCTGGACAAAGCACACAAGATCTGGGAACAAAGTGTTCTCACTCAAAGACAGCAGACTGTGGAGCATACTTCCAGAGGAGATTGGTCAGACTTGCCTATCTCTAGGAAATGCTGCAAAACCTTCCCCTTTGCAAAAGTATTTCTACCGTAAGAACAACACACAACACTGACATCCCCTTCTCCCTAATCAACTCCTACTAATTAAAAAAAATCAAATCTCTATTTCTACTAGAAAAATGAATATAACCTAAAAAATATCAAAAACAACTCCTTTAGTCCAAGTAGAGATTTTTACCCCATAAAGGGAGAAGTGCCAGAGACCCAGTGAAGTCTAGTAGGGACTTCGCTATTACTATCAATTGTATGTGGAGAGTACTCAGAGATACTAAGGTGATTGGCTGAAGTATAATATACCCTAAGACAGTTTTGGAACCCACAGCCTGGATCATAGCTCAACATCCAGTATAAATATAAAGAGACACCATTGACCATCAAGTTCCTGAATTTTACGTTTAACCAAAAATTCCAGCGTGGTTTGATAAGAGGTTTCCTAGGATCATCCAACTCTAGAAGTCAAGAGGATAAATGCTGACAAAGAACAGGGAAATTGTTCTCTAAAATCTCCAGAGGATTATTTTCTATAGAACCAGATACTTTTGATTAATAACTGAGACAACAAATATTTGTTTTGAGGCACAAAATAAAGTTGTCTTAGTGAAACAACTGATTAACATCATATTTCTACAACCACATACCAAAACTCTCACATATGGCCATTATAACAGTGGATGATAGCAGATCAAATAATTATTTCTATTATTTATTCATGTCTTCAAATGTGTGAAATATTTTTCTTGATATGGCCTAATGTAATTATACCCTAATTTACTTGGTACCAACTTAGTCTAATCAAAAGCATTAGTAATTATTATATTTTATGTAATTGGCAATATTCAAAACAATTGGCTGTATTGTACGGTAAACAGCCTGCAAATAGATCTTTGTGAATTTACCTTTATAGTTTGTCAGTGTTCTCTCTAAATAGCTATTAATGAGCGTGAACAGAATTATTTACCAGAGTCAAAACAAAAGCAAGCTTGTACTAACTTGCAGAAAGGCACATTATATATTAAATATGATAGACCATTATCCCATGCCAAAGTTTATACAGAATCACTTTTGGCAATGGAGCTACTTCCCTACATCAAAAAAAACACTTAATTCCTCTACAGATATTGTAGATATGGATTCATTAACCTCGTATCTTTGTTAAGTCAAATAGAGAGAAATTTTGCTAGAAAAATAAGAGCAAGATTGCCAAAAATCCAGAAAAAAGGTTTCTAGAGGGAAAAAAAGTCAGAATAAAAGAAGCTGTGAAAGTTTATGAGGATAAACATTGATGACAGGTGGAGTAGAGACTGAAATTTGAACTCCAAAGTAACTGCAAATAAAGATTTGTTACAGATGGTTTTAATACGACCTAACACTAGGATGCCAGCTACAGAATCACTTTTTACTGTAGGCTGGACAAAACTAATAATACAGTTATGGAAACAAGTTACACTAAAGCAGATACATAAGGAACAAAGCTCTCTAATGTATATACTATTCTCTAAGGAGAGCAAGATAGGATTATTTTATATATATATTTTTTTTAAAGCATGCTTGAAGGAGACATCGGTGCTCATTTTAAACAGGTAAAATCAAGTCAATCCTGTATATGTGGAAAGTTATGAAGACATACAACCTAGGCATCTGTTTAATTTGAGCCATGGGTCTTTTGATCTTTGAAAATGATTCTTTTTTATTTTTTAAAGACTAAATTTGGCAAATGGATTTTTTTTCAGTCTGCCGAGCTAAAAGAATGCTTAAACTGACAATATTAGCGCTACTGGTTATAATTGTTTCACACTGACTTTTCAGAAGGGAACATTTGGCCATTTTTCAACTATTAACAATTTTCTATTCTTTTCAGCGCACCTTCAAGAGTCCATTTCCTTCGAAATGGTTTGAATTATGTGTGATCTCGCCCTCCCTCTCTTGGCATGAATCAACATGTATGCTGTAGTGAGTATGTAGAGAAAAGAAGTAAGGTAAAAATCATAGATAATTTCCTTTTGTTAGGTTAAATTATCTCTAGTAAATACTTGTACCAACGTAGCAAGGTTTATTTCAGATGAACTCCATCTGGTTTCCCACTACAGGATTATTGCTTACGTTGCTCAAGATGCTGAAGACCATTTTAAACAGTGAGGAGGAGGAGGGGGTACAAATCACATCCTTCTTTACCGCTTTGTGTTTACAAAGATTCAGGTTATGGCTACACTTAAAATGGTACAGTAGCAAAGCTGGATCACTTCAGTGCAGACTGACGAGAGGGGTTCTCCTGTCACTGTAGGTAATCCACCTCCCTGAGAGGTGGTACCTAGGTTGACAGAAGAAATCTGGTGCTGTCTAAACAGGGGAGTCAGGTCGGCATAGCTGTATCTCTCAGGTATCATCCCAAGCTACCTGCCCTGCGTACAAACCTGCCCGTGCCACCGCCCACCACTGCCTGTACTCCGCAGGTACTCTACTACTTTTAACACGCTGGTTTGATTAGGGTAAGCAGGGGTATGCGTACTTGAACTAGCTCTAGCTCCAGTTGTAGGCGTAGCCTGAATGTACCGACTATTTAAACACACCTTTAGGAGGATAAATACTCCACAGAGGATTTGGTGCAGTGATTGCCACATCAGAACAGATTCATCTATTCTGGTCACCCCCTCTGAAAGAAGGCAGTGCCAACAGGGTTAGAAAAAGGTGTCACTCATCACAAAACATCTGGGAGATATCATTTTAAGTGGATCTGGTAGGACAGCCTACTATTAAGGTTGTCTGACCTCACTATGAAACCCAGTTTTCGGTTGCTTATAACTCTGCCAAACTTTACCCATTTGGCTGGACTTTTACATGCCAGGTGACTGCTTCAGGTTGTTGGTTTTTGCTTTTGTTTACATTTCAGCCAAAATGGTACAGCCATTTCGGAGAATGTGGTTAGGGACAAAATACACGTTTTTGCCCATGTTAAATGAAAATCCGGTGACCTTTTCTTTTAAAAAAAAAAATATGGAGCTTTGTAACAGGATAGCTGGATCCTTACTTGACACTGGGCTTAGCTCTCCTGCTCCAGTGCAGCTGTGCCTTAGTTTGGGGAAAAGAGGAGGGTGGGGCTGCCCGTGGGAGTTACAAGGAAGAGGTCAGAAGCCTGAGAGGGGTGTTCAGAGTCCGGAGAGAGAGCTTACGGGGAGAGTTTTGAACCCCAGAGTTTGGAAAGGGAGAGGGTTCTGAGGGTAAAGTGTGCTCCAAGAAAGAGCAGAGCTGGGCTGAGAGCTTCAGGGAGGGGACACTCCTGAAGCCCGATCAAGCTGGTGAAAGTGGAAGGCAGTCAGGGGGTCACCTACGAATGTTCTCTAGCCAGAAAGCCATGGCCAGGGATGGATGAAGCCAAGCTGATAGCAACAAAGAGAGATGCCTGCTGGGTCTCTGAACCAGAAAGCTGAAGCCAGAGGGCCAAAGAGGGCTGAAGGCTGGAGTATTATGGAGGGTTGAGCCCACTGGTGTCTCCAGGCAAGAGCTGGAACTCTACCTGGGAAGAAAGCAGGGTAGAGGAATACCTGAGCTAGAGGGGCTAGGAAGAGATGTTGGAACAAATTAAAATGAAAGAAAGGAATGCTTTAAATTTCTGTACTGTGCTGAAAATTCTTTCCCCCGGGTTTATAAAACATTAATTTGTATTTTTTATTTTACTATCTTTTTTTTTGTTTTAAATCAATAGGTAAATCTAGGACCAGCTGGGGTGCCCTGGAGTGCCCTGACAGCTGGGGCGCGCTGAGAGATGCCACAGATGTCCTTGGAGTTGGGCAAAATGTACTGTTTGGACTGTGCTGGGTGGGAGGATTCTGGCAGTGGGACTTTTGGCAATAAATTAACCACACAAAAAGGCTAATTATATAGTCCGGAGGCTGTACTGAGTTTATTTGAGGAACCAAGAGGGAAACTTGCAGGGCTGCCATGAGGTCTGAGGGGTGCTCAGGAGGTGGGCACACATTTATCAGCTTCCATGCTTTAGAACAAGGACTTGAAATCTGGCTGGGGTGGAAGGAGGGGTGGGGGCTGCTGTGCCAGTGATATGCCTTTTGCCATCCCTGTGAAAGTAGCCCAAATGTGGGCAAGGTCAATTTAAGTGGCAGCTTAGCAAGGGGTACTGTAGCATTCAGGGGAGACACCATCTGGCCAGAGAACACAGCACCTAGAGGAGGCAATGTGGTGGCATTTCTGAATCCAAACATTTGGGTTTTGGCTGATAATTTTCAGCTTTTGAATTTTCCTAAAAAAAAATAAAGAATTAATTAATTAATTAATTAAAATTGCTATGGCAACTTCCCCATGTCTTTTCTGACCTATGTCAGAGAGGGGGGGCAGGGAAGTGTGTGTTTATGTTTTTTCTTTTTAGCCAAATTCCTGAGACATTCCCAGGTAGAATTTTGGCAGCGACAACGTGCAGGATGCATTCACTCACTGACTGGGTCCAACTTGTGACAAAATTTACTTTGGCATCAGGTCACCCTTTGGGTAGGTGTTTTGTCCCCATTTACAGGCAGCTCCTAAATCCAAGCACTGAGACTCAGGAGTTTGGTAGATAGGGATAACTATTACCGGTTACATCTGCATTATATGAGCAGTGACTAAATTCTCCGAGTCCTTAACCATCATGCACCGAGCTGTGTGTGAAACCTGGGACAGATTGTCTGGACATGGTTTGTCTGGTTGTTTTAAGGTACTTCTCAGTGAGGAGGAGGGGCTAAGTTGCTAGGTTGACTTGTCACAGATTTTTCACACAAGCATTTCCTGCAGCCCCATCGATCTCAATTGGTGTTACAGTATTTGATTACATAAACAGACCTCTCTGTCCTCCAACACTCAGAGTTTCTGGATAAAGGGAAGGAAGAAAGCCTCTTCTTCCATCCCAAATTCATTATCTTGGGAGCTGACCCCCTGGGATAAGTAACTAGGAAAAGGGTCTTCTTTAGGGAAAGTTATGAAGCTCTTGTTTCTGAGCTCTCTCTCTCTCCCCTTCCCCAATTTCTGGAATCTCTACCTAATTCTAACCTTACAGTCCAACTGAAATGAATTTGGTTGCCTCATCTTAGGCTATGCCTTGAGCATATCACACAGCTGTCACCTCTGACCATCTTTGTAAAAACTATAAACAAACAAATTTTTCCTCAGCATGATAAATAATCAGCCATGAGTCAAGGTAGGAAATGCTCCAGTGTTACTGCTTGGCTAAGTATAAGAACATATATTTAGTTTTCATAACTGATTGCTTAAAGTATGACCCATGCAGGCACAAGTTCTTAAAAAAATATGACAAAGATTTTTTGAAGCAACTAATGACTTGGAGTGCTTTAATATTAGCGAGTCATATGCTGAGCACCCAAAAATTCATACAAACTTACTAGCCACTTTTGAAAAGTATGGCATATTATATGCATATGTACGCACACGCACGTGCGCGCACACACACACACGTGGCTTCCTTTAAACTAACAAGACACGTGTTGAAGACAGAATGTAACAAAAATCAGTACAGCAATACAGTTATTAATGAAATTATTTATCATATTAGCCATGAAAACAAAAGAATATAACTTACAATAGTGCTCAAAAGGGAGCCACAGTTTGTCAGTAATATCTATTCTTTTCCCAACTGATATATATCTGTCACAGATAATAAAGACAGCTATAAGAGAAAATGGAGGCTTGAGACCTGCTCCCTCTATCAAAAAGGTAAAGAGCAGGCATGCAGGGAAATGGAGCTTTTCATCAGTTGGCCGGTGTTCTGAATTCAGGCTGAATGTTGTTACCATCTGATGGCTCTCTGATAGCCCATGTGAAAAGTTCTGGTGGTCTAGATCTGGTCCTAGTTTAGGATGTTAGATGGAAGAGGGTCCAGCTATGAGGGTGTGAGAAAGACAGAAAACGGGCTGGTTAGTCTTGCAGCTTGGACAGAATAAAGTAGGGGACCAGAAAGAGATGAAAGGATGGTATATGGCTACATTAGCATCAGTACACATGGATAATGAGCAGCACATTCAGATTTAGTGCTGTTCTCTAACTGGTGATGCCAACACATGAATGGTATGCTGCTTCCACTGGAACAAAGAGTAGTTCCAGTAAAATTCCAGCAAAATTTCCTGCATTTACCTTAGAATATTGTAATTGTTAGCTGGGCAGTTTTCACTTCAAATTCCTACAGCATGCCAGGTTACCATGCTGAATAATGAATGCACTCTCTGTGGTGAGTGTTGCTGAAGGGCGTCTGTGCAGGACTACCTTTCTAACGTATTGGCAGGCATGCAGGCTGGGGTTGGTGTATGCCATAGTTCAGAACATTGAATGAAATCATCAATAAATCTAACATCAGGAGTAATGCATTTTTAACCACTAACCTTCTGTAACTTGTATTGTACACCTGATCAGCCTTGATCACCATCTCCAAAGAATAAAGGCATTCTTGCTGCCGAGAGTTAGAAACAATCTTTTGAGGGGATGAGGGTGGAGGGGATGGGAAAGCAAAACCAAAACAAAGCAACCTAATTCTAAGGGCTGCATTCCCCAGCAGTTTGGAAATAGCAGGAATAAACATGGTTTAAAACACACCGGTATAATTCTAAACCAGCTAGCAGAGAAGCAGCCTTACCTTTCTTGGAACTTGTGAAGTAACACCATGCCTTCCTAATACACTGTGTTCTACTCTTCCCAGGGTCACATTCAATCCATATACTGTGGAAAAGAATTCCCAAACTCTACCCATGCAATAACTTACTACAATGGCTATTGATATAGCAGTTGCTGCCTTTTAATTGCAGCAGCAGATTTTTCTTGCTACACAATTCTTAAGTTCACTAAGAGAAATGCATTTGAATAGAGTACGCTACAAAACTATTACCCAAGCATATGTACTAGTAAGCGCTAGAGGAAGCCACACCTTTCTAGATTTCCTTTTACTCACTATGCTTATATTTTGAAACTTTTATGAACACCAAACATGAAAAACCTACTCTGAGTAATCCATTGTTTGTTAAACTGGATAATGCCAGTGGCCTTTGGGCCCAAAAAGTCAGGGGACTGTCTGTCTAATGTCTGTTTTTAATACAAACCCAATTTTTTTCCTGTTTAGTATAATTTTATACTGGGTGGACATATTTAGGGCCTGAATGGTTTGACAGTAATGATTAATACTGTGCATTAGGAGATTCCAGTGAAAGTATTCAGGAGCAAGCTGTGCAGTTTGGTTCTCATCAGATGGTCAGGCCTACAGACCTATTAAAAACAGCAGGAGAGCTGCAGACTTAATCATAGAGGCTGGGCCCATGGAGGGAGGAAGAGAGATATCCCCCCCTCCCCAAAAAGAAGAAATAGAGACTGAATCGAATGATAGAGCAGAGGTATGTAAAAATGCAGCTCAAATCACACCCAAAACAACAATAAAAATTGAGAGAGAGAGAAAGAATGAAGATTAAAAAAACGAAGTAGGAGAATGATTTTAAATATAGAAACTGCCTCCATACCCAAAGGAGGTAACATTGCAAGAGTACTTTGAAAAAATAATACAATAATACCAGCACTATGGGTGAGAAAGTAATTTTAAAACCAAACTGCAAAAATCCTTAAGACATGAAATAAAAGCAAAAGGGAAAAAATGGGTGAGCTGATGGAGGGACCCAGAAGTGGAAATGCTAACAATAAATGCTTGATGTGATTGCAAGCACTGAGAGAATGTTTGAAAGCAGATTTATGAAGAGAAATCAGCTAAGAAATCATCTCTGAGGAGCAGGAAACTCCTCTGCAGTATGTAGCCCCAGTCCAGGTTCCAGTTAAGTCACTGTGAGTTTGGTCCTTGGTTTAAATTGGACAAGGAACGGGTTCTATGCCCCTTTCTGATGCCTGCTGTGAGTAGGGTGGCAGCATCCTTCTGAAATACTAAGTCATGCCGCTCACTGTGTAGGCGGTTACTAGCTGGGATGATGGGTTCGTGGCAATCTGTGTGACTAAGCAGACAGGCTGCTGTATTTCATACCAGTTTGGGCTTTTGCAGGGGAGGAGTATTTATTCTGAGATATGATGCAATAATTAAGCCTGGCAGTCACAAATGTATAGCTAGGTCTGACAGGCAGAAGGACAATATTCTGGCAGAGGGATGTTGGTGTTTTTGCCTCTCCAGTTATTTGGGTAGACAACTGCACAGGGGAGTCCGAAAGGACCCCAAGGCTGCAGAACAATTGACCAGTCTGAAGGCATGCACTCTCAATAAGGATGTCGGTACTTTGAAGCACTTCCCTCTTTTTTCACCATCATCATCTTTGTTGGTGCTGATTTTGGCTAACCACTGGAAAGCTAGGAGGCAGCATCTGATCTAAAGGAGATGCAGTGTTGGGTGTGCCCTGCACACCGTTGGTGCTTCAGCCTGTGTTATCTCACCAGCTCTTCCAAAAAGACTTCAGAGAAATGTGGAACAATATAGGGGAGATGACTGGGCCTTGTGGTGAGGTGAGGACCTTGCGAGTGGAAGAAAGGGTGCCTATAACAGCTATCTGGGTTTGACCCAAGAGGAAGTATTTGAACCATGTCAGGTTGTTTCTGTTCTGCCTTGCAGCTTCTAGGATGCAAGGCAGGAATACGTGCTGATCCACAGTATCTAATGCTGCACACAGGCTCTATCTGATGTTGTAGATGCCTCCTAGTTATACACCAGGCTGTTATTCCTAATATTTCTTCCTTCTCTCTGGTGTTGGCACCTTTCAGATATTTATGATCTTTTATATCTTACCAGTCATCACTTAGCCAACTCTTTTACTCTTTTTAATTATTCAGTCACAGCAGCCCTGTGATTTGAGAGCCCAAAGGTGGAACTAATCTACTTTGATAATTAGACTCTGCACTGAACTTTTTGAGCCTTCTTGGCCAGGTAAATAGGAACATGTTCTCCATGGATTTCACTGGGCAGTGATGTGCTAGCATACAGTGAATTGCAGGAACGGGGCCAAAGGCTTCAGTTATCTTAAATGTAACCACATACGTAAATCTTTGCAGAATCAGGGCCTATATGAAAGATCATTTCACCCACCACTGAAGTGCAATTTGATCAAACTGTGTAAAGATTTGTTCCTGAAACCTGCCCTTGCATGAAGTAGTGATTTTGGCCCTTCAACAAGGCATGTGTATTTATTCCATTATTCGGAGCCCAGTCTGTCAGAGCATAAAATGGCAGTTTATGTGTCTGTCTCAGGAGAAACATAATATTCACCAAAGAAGTAAAGTCCTCACAACTGAATCAAATCCCAGGACATTCCAGGCAGCCTAATCCTGATGGCAACCGTGGTGCTTACTTCACATCCCTCAGCACTGGGAAAGGAGCCTTGGAGCCATAAAAGATGTCTGCTCAGAGCTAGTAAGGGACATTAAGGCTCTGGCTAGAAAAGATACCTCGGAACGTGGCCTCTGCTCCAGCTGTCAAGGAACACCTCACCTGTGACTGCAGCTGTTTTGTCACCTACTGGCGGAAGGAGAGTCAGTGGGATGGAAAGGGTAGACGCTGAAGGACTGTCAGTGTCAGCAGGAGGCAGCTCCAAGCCCATGCTCACATTTCAGGCACTGCTTCATAATTATGTTGATGCTGTGGGAAATTTAGCTTGTGTACTGTATAGGCAAGACATAAAATATGTACATGCTAAGTATAAGGGTTAGACTTTTGGCCCGTGGGACCAAGTGTGCAAGGGAAGCAGATTAATGAGTTATGACACCCTTTATGGGGCCAATTGGCCCATTAAAAAGTCACACGTTGCTCACCTGGTCTGCATAAAGCATAAGACATGCTAGTAAGGAAGGCCGCATTTCCAGTATATTTTTAGGGATACCAGAAGAAGGATTCCTAAGGCCTTGAAGAGAGTGGCCAACACGTCTAAGAGCGAGTGCCTGAAGTTAGGCATCTAACTCCATGCATGATACATGCACTGAAAGAAATGGCCTAATTTTCAAGAGTGCTGAGTGCCAGGCAGCTCCCAGTGAAGTCAATGGGAGCTGCTGGGTAATTAGTATCTTTGGAAATAAGTCCCCCTTTTTAAAGTGTTAACGAATTTAGAAGTCTACCTTTAGGCACCCAGGGTGTGCCTGTGTGCTGTGCTGACAGGGATGGGGACCTTTGTACCCTCCCAGCTCTGGGCTGCTGCAGGTCCTGAAATGGCCCCTGTGTAATTGGAGGCTGTGTTAAGTTGGAATAGCTCAATATGAGCTGCCAGTGGGCAGCAGCACTAGACAGAATCACCCAAGTACCATCCATTAGGGGCCCCAACCCGCAACATCCTCTATGTCTTGCAGAAGGGGCCTGGTAGAACAGCCTGTAGGTGTCTCACTTAGTTCCTGCACCAGGGGAATTGTCCTCCAGCTGGATCAGGGGCTTTTGTGGTCTCTTTATGCTGACATAAAGTGCTGTAGTGGGAGCGTGAGTTCATCCCTCCATTTTTAAAATCTTGGCTCATTACTTTAGGTTTACAGTCTTATTGTCAGGTCAGCTAGACAACCATACGGTAAGAACAATTAGTAGGTTTTTCCTGGTTCTCAGATAGAATATCCTGCCCCCCGGTAAATTCTGGAAACCTATAGTTTTATAGAAAGGTAAAGGGGGGATAAAGAAAGCTGTCCTCTCTTTCTGTGTTTGCCCACAGGTCGAGGCTGTCCCCAGACCAGGATCCTGACTTGGGAACACACCAAAAGGGCTTTTTACTAACTGGAGGCAGTAACTTAAAAAGAAATATTTAGGCCGATGCAAATGTGAGAGGAGGACATTCTTCCAGGACTCCCATCCAGCTCAGCCGCCTCCCCCATACAATATTCTTCCCTGGTCCTCCAACTCCCATACCCCAACATACATAGCCAGCTTCATATACTGCAGTAAAACTGAGCGAGCTGGAAGTGCCTAAATTCTACACCATAATCACCCACTAGAGGGCACACTTTGGCAAACCAGTGCACTATGATACGTTTATATATTCTGGTTTTCAGTTCACACTCAAAACAATGAATATACCAACTGTTGTAACTGTTCTTTAAAAAATAAACACTGGGTAAAAAGAAAAACAAATTGAAAATAGGAAGACTCATTTAAAAGGTCTTTGACATCCTGTCCACTATGCCTGCTGTATATTATGCTATATTTCACTTCCTGCTCATGGTTCATTTCCTCTCCAGGGGTTATTTCTTTGTTGTAGGTGGTAACAAAGTGGGAAGTGGCTTTTATTGTGTAGTTAAATATGTGGGAACGTAGGATGCAAATAATGCATGGCGCTGCTTGAAAAGAAGATTGTGAGGGGTTTTTGTTTAAACTTGTGTGTTTATTTCATTGTTATTGAAACCACTGATTCTGTTCAAATTTATGCCGTCAAGAGGGGAAAATCTATAATTACTCATTTTTCTAGAACATTACAAGGCACGGAAATAGCCAAAAATAAAAACCAAAAATATAGAACATATAGAAAACGAAAACTGGAACCATTAGGTATATTCCCTGTTGCCTCTTATAGGCCAAAACTATGATGACACAGACAAGGCTTCGCTGGCACTGCTTGTACCCAAACCTAGGAGCTTGTCTATTAAACCAATGAACCATGTAAAAAATGTATGTATATATATAGGTTTCTCACTCAGTCTCCACCCCATTGAATACAATGGGAGTTTGCCTGGGTAATGACTGAGTAAAAGCACTGTTACCATTTGTAATTAATTAAGGAGCATTGTTTACATATACCCTCTAGTACTGTTTAATGAGAGTCACGAATAAACAACCAAGTGTAAGCTCCACATTATGTCCAGTTACACTGGAAGTCAGGGGAGTTACTCCAGATTTCAGCAGTGTGCCAGAATTTGCTCCAGGCATCGACAGCACTTGAATTGCTCATTGGCTCTTTCATTTAAGTACATTCCAACCATAGATTCAGGTTCTACTGAGAGAAAATCGGGTCCAGTCTGAGTCTCGGGGAAAAGTTCAGGTGAGGTCCTGTTTAATCCAATTCAGTTTTCTCATCTCTAAGAAAGATTCCTGCAGACATTAATAGCTAAGACAAGGTAAAAATAAGACACTAAACACTATTCCATCTCCCAGTTTGTTATTTTTGGAGCTAATTTTCAGAATTTTATATATACTTTTTTTCCTCTCATGCACACAATAATAAAGAAAGTACTAAACAGAGCCAAGAATGTCTCCCTTCGAGGGGACCCCGCCAGCATTTTGAGTTGCACATTCCCAGAAGAGCACAGAGAGGGGCTTAGTAACTTGCTCACAGTAGAAGTAATTTTTTTTTTTAAGACTCGAGGAAAAAAGGGACTGTGACTTGGGCCTGATTGCAAACAGAAATAAGGATAGAAACACCATATTTTCTGGAATAAATGGTACATTAATTGTGGAGAACATGGTCTATGATTTTATTATTATATTTTATAGTTTGCCTGTTGACCTCAGAGGCAACCGTCCTCTCCTATACTGCAAACCAATAAACTACAACTACTAAATTGGCACCCTGTGTCTGGCAATCTCTGCAAAGAGGCCAAGGATTGCATGGACTCTAGGATACGGGCAAACCTCCAAAGGTTCAGTTAGAATACACATCCAAAAGTTCAAACACTTTCCTGAAACTTATCCAGGCTAACTCAACATCTGGAGTCTTGTTTATTTTTTAATTTACAATTTATGAAGATGCACCCACCATAAGACCTCTGGGCACATATGTAAAATAAAATGGAAATGAAAGCTCGGTGAACAGTGCAAACATTTTCTCTTGAATATTCAATGAATTTTTTAAATGAATTTACTTCCTCCATCCTGGTTCCCCATGTGAGTGCATTTATGAAAAATAAATGTTGCCTTCACACATATGAATATCCAGCCCAGAAGTGCTTGTTCTGTCATCCTATCGGGGAACAGAAACAATACCACATGACTTATCTAAACAACACAGCCAGGATAGGGATGATAAAGGATCAAATTCTTGCAGGAAACTGTTTGCAATCAATCCATGTAGTTAAGAATATCCACCAAAAAGTACAGGAACTCCTCGCTTAAAGTCGTCCCAGTTAACGTGGTTTCGATGTTAAGTTGCTGATCAATTAGGAAACATGCTCGTTTAAAGTCGTGCAATGCTCCCTTCTAACATCGTTTGGCAGCCAGCTATTTTGTCTGCTGCTTGCAGGAAGAGCAGCCCGTTGCAGCTAGCTGGTGGGTGGTTGGAACCAGGGTGGACCAGCAGTCCCCTATCAGCGCCCTACTCCCCTAAGTTCCCTGTGCAGCAGCTGTCCCTCCCCCAACTGCCATGTGCTGCTCCTGCCCTCTGCCTTGAGCTGCTCCCAGAGACTCCTGCTTGCTGTACAGGGGGCGGGGGGGATGCTAATGTCAGGGTGTCTTCCTCTCTCCTCTGCTCCTCCACCCCACTTACCTCATCTTCCATAGAGCAGGGGGGACACAGGGCGAAGGGAGGGAGCTTCTAGGCAGTAGCTGCTGTCTCAGGTCTCAGCAAGCTGATTTAATTAACAAGGCAGTGTACTTAAGCCTGGGGTTAGCTCCTTAAAGGGGAAATGCACATTTTTTCTCACACACACACGGTGTGTGTTTCTGTCTGCCCTCCCTCCTTTCCTGCTGCCTTGTAGAGTGTTGTGAGAGTCTACCCTTGAGGGCTCAGTCAATTGCTAGTTCATTTAGCAGTAAGGCATTCCCTGGGAAATATCCCACCCTCCGACTCCTCCTCTTCAACCAAGCTTCACAATCATCATCGCAGAGTACTAGTATTAAATTGTTTGTTTAGAACTTTTACTGCGTGTGTGTGTGTGTGTGTGTGTGTGTGTGTGTGTGTGTGTGTGTGTGTATTAGTCTTTTGTCTGGTGAAAAATTTTTCCCTGGAACCTAACCCCCTCATTTACATTAATTCTTACAGGGAAATTGGATTCACTGAACATCGTTTCACCTAAAGATGCATTTTTCAGGAACATAATTACAACGTTAAGTGAGGAGTTACTATATTATCAAATTATTTCAAATAATATATATATTATTAGACTAGAACCAATAATTAATAATATTGTCTCTATTCATAAAATAGGCAACAGCTGATCATGAATTCTTTGAATATATTTCTTTGAATTCTTTGAATATATATATGATCAGCTGTTGCCTATTTTATGAATAGAGACAATATTATTAATTATTGGCTCTAGTCTAATAAAAATAGACATTTTGATCAAAGTTAACCCAGAATGAACTTTCCCAGATATGACTTTAGAACCTTCTTCAGTTAGGAGCCTGAACAAACAGATGTAGCCTTGAAGATCAGCAAACTTGAGCTCTATTGGTTAAACATAGGGAGCTATTTCTAACATCAAAGGCTGTTTATGATAGCAGTCCCCTAAAACTGGTTTGGAAATCTCACACGGACAGTTATTAAGCTCTAGACCTTTGGCTGGGCTCAAAATACAATGTGAACATCCTTTGTTGTACTGTTTCAGCATATGTGGCCCTGGCTGGAATGGGTAGCCAAAAATTAAAAATAATGAGACAAAGTCTTCCAGACTTTTTTTGGTCTCGAAAGAGATAAGTTTCAACTTTCCTAAGAGTGTTAAGTGAAGGTTTGGGTCAGCTCCTATTTAATCTGATCCTCCACCACTTATGGACAAGGCGCTCCCCTTTACGCTTGAACTGGTCTCTACAGGGTAGGTTGAGGCTCTTTTTTTAGGGCAAGGTGGGGATGCTTGTAACTGCTGTGTAGATAAATAGAGGACTTTTTCTTCTGATCGGTCACCTTTCACCAGTGCTAACTTCACTTTAAAAATTAAATCATCATTGAAAATGCAACATCAAAACTCCAACAAAGCCTCTTAGGTGTTCAAACCCTCTTTTTTAAATGTCTGAATAACAATAAACGCCAAACAACAATTAATTCTTCTCCAGTGCACAGACTCAGTTCAGTAGCAAGTGCTAAAAATACAGCAACAAACGATGCGGCATGGAACTCTTTGAAAGTTTGCGACACTGATTAAATAAATTAGACCTGAGTTGCTAAGATGGAAGGGACAGAAAGTTCAAAACTAGCACAACAAGAGATTGCCAAGGCCTTGACTTGTTTATGAGGAGCAAAATCCACCAAAAAGGGGAAAAAACAGAGCATGGTTTACCTGATTACTGAATTCCAGACCGTTACTATTATTAAAGCTGACAATATGATTTTCAAACCCAGCATAGCTGTGTGTTTTTCAGATGAGTGAAAGAGAATGTCCACTTCCTGCATTGTATTCTCTGACTCTTGCCAAACACAGTCAGTACTGCATGTAGAAAATGGACTGGGGAAGCATCTCCACGCAGAGGAGAGGGGAGCAACAGAAGCAGCAAAAGGCCCAAGGAACGAAAACAGAGGCACTTGACAACTAAGTGAGTTTTGACACAGCCACAGAGTTGGGCTGTCAGAACAGTCTAATTTGGGGTATCCTAGAGAGCTTTCATTCTCCCCACCGCTTCACCTTGCTAAATCATCTTCAAAGTCCTGACTTCATGATGGTCTTCTCCAGCTGAAATGAGATCCAGAAGTGATCAATGATGCTCTGAGCATTGTCCAGTGGTGATCAGTGGACAATGGAGCTCACACCACCTCCACCTCTCTGTGTATTTTTACTACACTCCACCCTGCAAGAATGAAGGTGCTGCCACAACTTGTCTAATTTAATTTGACTCTGCAAGCTGAGGGCTATTCCTTCTTAGATCCCATGTGGACCTTTGGGGCAAGACATTTTAATTTTCACTAAAAAAAAAAAGGTTTATGTTGGAAAACTGAACATTTTTAAAAGAGAACAAGAATGGGCCCTCCAATTAATTTGGGTCATCAACAAAACAAATCATTGTCTAAAGGTACTAGGCTCCTCTGACATGTGCTAGATTAAAAAAAAAAACAACCTTATCTGAATGTTACTGGGCCTTCAGCAGGAGCGGCATCAGGGTTTTTGGCGCCCTAGGCAGCGGTCCTTCCGCGCTCCCGGTCGTTGGCGGCAATTCTGCGGCGGGGGGGTCCTTCCGCACTCCTGGTCTTCGGGGCCTTCGGTGGCGGGTCCCGGAGCGAGTGAAGGATCCGCCACAGAATTGCCGACTACGACCCGGAGCGCGGAAGGACCCCCCGCTGCTGAATTGTCGCCGAGGGCGGCAAAATGCCGCCCTCCCAAATCCTGGCACCCGAGGCGACCGCCTAGGTCACCTAAATAGAAGCGCCGGCCCTGGCCTTCAGTATAAGTTCACAGCAATGTGAGCCTATATGTACAATAAGATATACTAAAGCTTTTCCTTTTTGAGTAGATTCTGCATTGTAAAACCCAGTAGAATAATTCTTTTATTATACACAAATAAAGTGCTTGGCTCTTTATGATGAGAATGAATGAGCCTGAGCAGATATTCATATCCTACTGACTTCTCATAGCTCCAACCAGCTGTGGAAACTGGGAAAAGAATTCATGTTGCTCTTCTGGAAGCATTTTTGTTGGTTTTGATTGGGTACTTGAATCTGACTGACAGCAAGAGAATACAGAGACAGGACTTCTAAACACCCTACTGATATCTTCACATTATTTGGATTTGCAGGTTATCAGTGGGGCAGCAACTTCAGCTATGACCTCATTAACTAATGTGGCCACATCAGCACCTTTCCACAGCCTTTATCACTCATCGTGTGTCATAAAGCAGCCCGTTGACACCTCCTCGTGAACACTGTTTGTATCTTATCTCCTGCAGGGATAGGACCCTAACTGGGAGACAGAGAGCATGTCTAGGAATGCAGCTAGGAGACAAGTTCACCAACAGCAGCTGACAGAGGATGATTTCTCAAACAAACACTGAGTGGGAAATTAATGGGCTTTGGTTTGCCACTGACAATACTGAAGAGAAATACATTAACTTCTGACTGCTATAATTCAAGAATTATTACTGTAATTTCAGACTAGAGCTACTGGGACATTTCCATCACTCTGCATCCAGAATATGGCTGCTTTACTTACCATTACACGAAGAAAATCCAATATATTTAATTTTCAAAAATATAGTCTTATTATGGGAACCTGGTGGCCTAACAATAGGCTCCCTCCCTTTTTTTTTTTTTTTTGAAGGTTGTGGCAGTACTTTTGTCCTAATTTTTGTACATAAAAATCTTTCCTTTGCATCTCTTATAAATAGGACACGGGGGGAAAAAATCCACTCTAAACCACTAGCTCCCAAACAGCTGGATTGCAGAATAAAATGATGCCAGGACGTCTTACCTTGTTACACTTAGCAAGAATCTTGTTCCAAAAATGCTTTTTTAAAAGGTATATTTTGCAAGAAAAATAACCCATTTAAGTGGCAGAAGCTGTGCATTCTCGTCTTGATGCACAAAGAGGACTCAGCGTGGAAGTGAGTCAAGCACTGGGATAGGGATGGCTTTATGTCACCAGCATATATATTTTCAGAGAGCAACAGTGAACAGCTCCCCCTCTGCCCCACCCCACAGACCCTTTTTTCCCCCTCCAGAGCAACAAAGAGGCTTTGGGCATGAATATTAAAAAGAAAGTTGAATGGAACTGCTTTATGCTCATATAAAAGAGGCATGAAACAAGTTATTCAGAATTAAATGAAAGCGACTGGCACACAAACGCCAAGGGTGAATATGTTGGTCATCACTGGGATAAGTCACAATGGTCTGTAATAGGCAATGGCTGTAGAAAAGAATACACACCCTGACAAATCCCAATAAGAGCACAACATTGCACGCCTTGTAATCTGGCCCTATTTGGAGCAACAAACAGGAAAGATGGTCTGGTGGTTACAGCACAGGACTGGGATGCAGAGGATCTGGCTCCAGCTCCCAGATATGTCACAGACTCTCTTTGTGACCTTGGGCAAATCATATGATCTCTCAGTGCCGCGGTTCCCCATCTATAAAATGGAGATAACAATCGTTCCTTTCTTCCACTCATGTCTGTTTAGACTGTAGGCTCTTTGGGGCAGGGACTGTCTCTGACTAGGTGTGTGTACATCACCTAGCACAATGAGGCCTTGATCTCATTTTAGGCACCTGCTGCGAGGTAGATAATAGCCCTATTATGAATGGGTTTCAGTTTCACTCTAAGGCGTGTTCCTGAGGCCTCTTTCCCTACATTCTCCTGGAAGGATGGTGAAGCCTTCAAAAGTAGCTGTTCAAAATGCAAACTAACTGCCAAAGATCTTGGGCTGCCTCTACATTAGACACAAGAGCGCAAGATTTTGCAGCCTTTTTCTGTAGTGGAGTGTTATTTTTTTGGTCTCTAATCCTTCTACACACCATGGATCATAGCCACCTTTTATAACTAAGTGGGAACCTGGGATACGGTCCTTCACTATCATCCCATATATTCTATCCCAGTGTAGTTATCTTTGTATGAGATTTCATAGAGATTGCAGTGCCTGGCAAAAAAAAATAAAAAATAAAAAAATCTGATTTCTCTTTTGTCCTTGCCCTTGAAAGAGAACACCTGCTGCTAACTGACCACTAGTTGTCTTCCCATGCTTCTCTTTGTGTCATCCAGGGGGTATATCACTGATAAGGGATGCAAAATGCTCTGTCCCTCAAAAGCCTGACTGTACTGCCTTCTGTCATAATCCATTCTCGGGCAACAGCAATTAGAGCAGAACATAAACAAGTAATTCTAGCCTTTTTCCACCCAACAGAGCCTGATTTCTCCATTGTAAGTGCATGTAGAGCATAGGATATGAAATTCCTGAATTCTAGAATCAAAAGCCAGAGAGCGTAGAACCTTAGTAAATCTTAGGGGAATTTTGTACCAAAATATAGTTTCTGTGGCAGGTTATATTTGGGGGTTTGGCTAAAATTGCCAGTTTTATTTGTACAACATCAGTAATGGGCTAGATAGTTCATAAATTAACGATCCTTTAACGGGGGAAATTAAATCCCTGTAGAGTCCTTGATAAATTCCCTCTGTGGCTCTTGAACAGAATATCATTTCTTCACAAATAATGATGTCTTTTTTACGGCTTTCAGACATGTGAAGTCATAAAAAGGAGTTTGTGTACGAATGCAATTTGTTCTTTTCAATGTGCAAAAAAAATTTTTTTAGGGCATCCCATTTCCTAACCACATATTTTGTAAACTCACACTATAACTGATTTAGATCACCATGTGGAAGCTACAGGCAGTAAAACTCACATGGTCTGACAGTTTGGCTCCTGATACAAGCTACACAAAACCACTAGATCCCATATTTTTCTCTGATCCAAATTGTTCAGGGAGCCTTGAGGCTAAAAGATCACATGGAGTCTACACTGGGAGAAAGAATCTTCCCCATGCCTTTTCCAGACCTTAAACCTGATCTTTTATTAAACCACATTAACCCAAACATCCTCCCTTTATTTCTCCCCTGCTGGGTAACACCATGTCAGAACACGAGCTGCCAGAAAAGCTCAGTGTCCTGCTGAAAGCTGTAAAGTAGTCTGACTAAATGCACAGAACAGAAAACATAAACACATTGGGCTGACATATTTCTCAGGGATTAAACTGATCAGGGACATCATTACGACTACTCTCACATGCTATAAACAAAAGGGAAATCTGATAAACTTTTTCCATACCCAACCTGCCAGGAAAAGCCATTTTTTAAAATTAAATAATCCTCCCCTAAGAAGGTTCCATTTCAGCAGAAATAACGAAATATATCACAAAGCCCATATTGTCACAAGCTGCACACATTCAATTCACCTTTATATACTCTAGGGGCAGCATTGTCTTAATGGTGTGAGCATCAAGAAGCAAGCTAGTGATTCCGAATCCCACCCCTGCCACTGTCTTTGAGGGGAGGGATAGCTCAGTGGTTTGAGCATTGGCCTGCTAAACCCAGGGATGTGAGTTCAACCCTTGAGGGGACCATTTAGGGATCAGGGGCAAAAATCTGCCTGGGGATTGGTCCTGCTATGAGCAGGAAGTTGGACTAGATGATCTCCTGAGGTCCCTTCCAACCCTGATATTCTACGATTCTAAGTCACTTAACACTTCTATGTCTCAGATTCTTCATTTGTTAAAAGGGCTAATAATACTTACCTATCCCCTAAGGGTGGTATTAGCATTAATTAGTTCGTGTCTGTATAATGCTTTGAAACACAAAAGGATGCTTCATAGCATCATGGATGCTTCATAGATTTAAAAAAAATTCATTGGCATTTTGTATTTCAGGTATACTATGCTTTGTTTTTACCATAATGGAGACTTTGACCTTCACCCAAGCCACCTTTGTGAATCTGTCAGCTATCATATACACAGCAAGGTTGGGCCTGCTCTGCATTTGGACAGGAGACTTCCAAGAGGAAAAAACACATTTGCCTTAGGAAATGGCACTGCTGACTCAGCAGATCGGGCCCTTACCGATCCCTTGGTCTAAAATAGTCCGAATTGGTTGACCTTCCTGACATACCGTAAGGCCCATTCATTTATCCAAGATTTTGGGAAGGAGTGGTGCTGCCTTTTTTCATTGTAAGGCTGTGGTATTTTTTGGTTTATTTCTGGTTATTCTTTTTCTGGCTTTGGGGAAGCTGCTAAATTGTTATGACAGCTAGAGCTCAATGTAGCTTCTATTGTGAGTCTAAATAAATATATAACTGAATAATGACTGAGCATGGTGTAATGGGTCAATGTGTCAGGCAGGATGTGGTGATGATGTCTCTCTTGGTGGCACCAATATGTTTTCCTTTGACTCAGAATTGAAGTAATGTGTGTGCCAGAGAGCACAGAAATGCTGGCTCTTTAGATCTGGGATGGTGGATGTATGGGTACACACACACACTATCTATATATAGATCTATATCTATCTATCTGATAACTGAAGTAAAAAAGTGTGTGTATGTGTATGTATATATCTATATGTATGTGTACACACACACACAGTTGTTTTTTTTTTGGTTTTTTTTTTTTTACTTCAGTTACCTGATTTTGCCTGGGAATTATACTGGCCAGTTTAGGCGTTGCATTCTCAATATTTGGCTTTTTGATTTTACAATTAAGCATAAGAATTTCCAAAATATATATTCATAAGTTTAATTATAAATTCAAGGGGCCAAATTTTGAAAATGCAATACCTAATTTAGGCCTGTATAATTCCCAGGCAAAATCAGGTAACTGAAGTAAAATAAGCCTTTGCACATAAAAAGTACGTATTTGCACAGGCAGTTTTTACCTTATTGACACAATTACTCCTTTATACATGCATACATGGGCCCTGGCAGCCACGCTTTTTGTTTTCACTGCTATAGGAATTCTGTTTCATTGGCTGATTGGTATTCTTTTGGCTATTAATGTTATAAAAAGATCATTGTTCTTCTGATGATCTTTACAGAGACTTGTGTCTTATGAATGGTAACATTTAGTTATTAATTTAACACTGTGCTGTCTGCTGAATTTTCTGAACCACAAGTACGATCAATGGGGCAAATAATTGGTTTATTGAATTTCCTATAGGCTTTATTTCCTGAAGACACAGATGAGAATGCAAAGAATAGCTGCTGTGCGGGGTATACCACTGAAAAATTAGACTAAATCAATGCAAGTTGCCAAAAATAATTGTTTTATTCTCTCAGGGAATGTTCAAGACGCTATCGGATGCACTGACCCATAAAGTTCATTCTTGAGAAGTGCAGGTACTTTGGCATTTATTGGCATTTTGTCTGCAACCTCAGAGATTTTGCCAAGTAAATCCCTATACTTCATTCTATTATTTTTACTTTTTATGTTATTGTTAAGGGCTGCGGAGGGGGAAAGAGAAGGAGGGAGGAGAGGTAAAACAAGCCAGCATATATCCCCTTGCACGGCAAATATGAAACTAACTGTATTCCCAACTCAATGGGTGAGTCAATGCACATATGCTCATTGCTTCTACTTGCTCAAATGCTGCTGTACGTTCCAAGAGCAAGGAGGCCAAGGCTTTGAGCAGGGGGTTGGACTAGATGACTTCCTGAGGTCCCTTCCAACCCTGATATTCTATGATTCTATGACTGAATGGACCAGGATTTCCTCATACTCCTACAGGTGGGACCTTCCAGGTCAGGATTGATTCCACTTTAATGGAGGCTAGCGTATTAGAGATTTGTACTGTCACTACCCTTACATTGTGCATGAATACAGTAAAAGTTTCAGTCCCAATAGCTATCAATCTGCCTCCTCTTGCCAGCCCTATATCACATGACTCTCCTTTTGCTGAATATATCCCACTATCTAGCACAGGGGTAGACAACCTATGGCACGTGTGCCAAAGACGGCACGCAAGCTGATTTTCAGTGGTAC
The DNA here is from genome assembly GCF_003597395.2 of Chelonoidis abingdonii. Lineage (NCBI taxonomy): Eukaryota > Metazoa > Chordata > Testudines > Testudinidae > Chelonoidis > Chelonoidis abingdonii. Next base: position 4,101,404 of record NC_133791.1, read on the forward strand.
TCACACTGCCTGAGTCCTGGCCACCGGTCCAGGGGGCTCTGAATTTTTATTTAATTTTAAATGAAGCTTCTTAAACATTTCAAAAACCTTATGTACTTTACATACAACAATAGTTTAGTTATATATTATAGACTTATAGAAAGAGACCTTCTAAAAATGTTAAAATGTATTACTGGCATGTGAAACCTTAAATCAGAGTGAATAAATGAAGACTCGGCACAGCACTTCTGAAAGGCTGCCGACCCCTGATCTAGCACAAGATATACTCACAACCATGGTTAGAAGCCTCATACAGTCATCGAGCGAGGAGCATACGTGATGGCTAACATCCATCAGAGATAAAAAGTAAGAGGGGATGTTATAGAGTTCAGCAGTTATGATACACTTCATAGGGAGAATCCTAGCAGCACAAACATCTCACCTGAGACCAGCCAAACAGATGGGACTATACTTTTGCTTTATTATTTCCCCCCAGGAATAAAATGTGCCAATATCTGCATGCGTCCCTTTTGATATTTACTTAATACGTTCTCTACAATGCTGAATTAATTATTTTGGTATCATGTTAAACCTGATACCTTAAAACCTTTTAAATCAAACCAATATTTAGCACATTTTCTGGTGCCTCAGAAGCTCCAAATCATTTAATTGTCCTAATGAGGGATTGTGGATAATTCTCCCACAGAATATTCTTAGTAGTGTCACAGAAATGAACCAACCCAGTAGTAACAAGCACTATAGAAAAGTGAATAGTTCTAAAATGTAACTATACTGAGAACTGTACCTCTAACCATGCAAGCATTTAGAGCTTGCTCAGTATGGGATTTTACTTCCTCTATTGATTTTAAACTCACCGTAGGCTTGCAGGTGTGGAGTGATTTTTTTTTTCTTTTTTAAAAAGGAGAGATTGCACACTAAGCAGGTTTTTTCCAAGCACTCACTTCTCTCATTATTAGCACTGCCAACTTTTGCAACACAATGTTCAGTGTCAGATAAATGAAATCTGTTCCTGTCTGTTCTGTAACTGATACCAGCTCCATAGGGATAGTCCCTGACCCCAGGGCCCCAGGCTTTATTTAATACTACCTCTGACATGTTGTGAATAGAGCCCATATACATCAGAAATAGCCAATATTCATTGAATCCCAGATACTCTTATCACCTTACTGAATGGGCTGTTCTGGGACATTCTGAGTAGCCCCAGCAATGCTTTTTTATTTGTTATTTGTAACATTAAAACATTAGCTTTTTAACAATTTTCTTTGTCTAATCTACACTTGAGCTATGTGAATCAGTGAATGTTTCATAAAGGAAGTCTAAAACCCAACAGGTGATCTGAATATACAGCACATGCTATGCACACCTGTATGATGCAATACTTATAATGCAATGTATATTCATAGAGGAAAAAAGTAATGAAGACTAATTGCAGGATATTAAAACAAACATGCTCCAGTCTGACAGCCAAATGGATGCCTAGGATGACATGCACCTATATCTGCAGTGTCCAAAGGACTATTACCCCTTGGTACAATGGAGACAAAAGGTTAGAATGTTGGGTTTATGATGTGAAAAATGGATTTTTTGGTTCACTATCAATTCTGTAAAATCAGAAAAAAAATTGCTTTGGGTTGAACTAAAAATTAATGGTTTTGAAATCCTTGCTGAATCATAAATTTGAAAAACATTTTGGTTTGGGTCAAAATCTAAATTTTTTGTTAATATTTCTGCCATTTTAGAATGCTTTTTATGATTTAAAAAATAAAAAATTTTGAAATAAAAAGGTGTTTTGAACTAAAAAACTGAAATGTTTTGTTCTGAAAAAATTCAAAATGAAATGCTTTGGTTTTTTCAGCTTTGGGGAGGAGCAGGAGGGAGGTGTCATCCAAAACAATTTGGCAATACTGATACAAAGTCACAAAACATTTCAGTGTAGCCAAGTGCACATTGTTGAAAAAAAAGTTTCAGCCAAAACACTTCACCCAGCTCTATTTATAAGTGTATATGATCAAAATTACAAGACTAATTCCTGGCACTGATATTTTCTTCACAGTATCTCTAAGCACTTTACAAGGACTCAGCTCAACTCTTCTTAGAACCATTTTACAGATGGGAAAACTGAGCAATGGCTGGTAAAGTGGCTCATGTTGGCTCATGCAACAAGCCAGTGACAAAGAGGAGAATTGAATCCAGAGGCCTGTGTGACTCCAAGATGACTTCTCTAACTCCTAAATCAGAATTAGACCTGTGAGTTACTGTGGATACCTGAGGAAGAACAGAACTTATCTAGGTGTTACGCATGATCCTCCATAAACCTCAAAACCTCCAAAACTCATCTTTCTTTTTTGTGCTATCTGAACTTACAGAGTATACAGAAAATGCAGATTTTCCCCAACACTTCCACAGCCAAGTAAGTTTCAGTAGTGGGAGTTATTTGCTTTCCTTTCAATTTATGACAGTGTGGGGTTTTGGTTGTTCTAAAAAGAGCTTTGGCCATTTGAGAAAGAACCATCCATTTATTTTAAACACTACAAATGACTCATCTGGGCAGAGATAGCTGACAAATTAGGAGAAGGGAAATATAAAACATCTTGAAACTCAACTTCCTTTCCCACCTGCGTATATTAAAGGCACACATTGTTAAAAAGGGAAGAAACCCAAAACATTCAAAAGTTCATTTATGGAAAATGAAAAATGAGCCACATTAAAGCCTTGTTCAGAAGGCCCGTAAAAAGGAGAATTGAGAGGGCTCAGTGTTTATCAATGGACTCAGCCAGCAGCATTGCAATGCAATGCTAATGACCCCAAGAACGTGTACCTTCTGGTCAGCAAAAGAGTCTTTTATGTAATTTTGGCTTGTCTTCCTCGCTTGGCTTTGCCACTGCAGGGATATAATGTAAAGCGGTTTCACTCTACACAGAAATAATAAACTCTTAAAAATGATTCCTGGGTAATCTATCCGTTTCAATGTCATTCATAGACCCTCCAGTATCTGGAATAAGAAATCAGGGACAATACTAATGACCAATATTAGGGACACTTTGAGAAAGAAAAGATGGGCTAGTAAAGAGGCAGAAAGACACAAATAGGAGAGGCTTTGAAAAAAGCAAGCGAGCACTAACTCAAAAATGTCCATGTAAAATCTGACCTTATCATTCATTTTTGAAAAAAAAATATCCTATTTTGTCTTTTTACCTTATTTATTACAACAACTAAATGATGCTTTATTTATTTGATTTTGAACAAAATCAATAAACACGATTGAAATAAAAAGAAATGGAAAAGGGAGTATGCTGCTGCTAACGCTCCAGGGCCTGGAGCTGCAAAGCCCTCCATGTGAACTGAATGTGAATTTGAGTCCCACTAAACTGAATGGAAGTCCCATAAGTACATGGCTTTGTCAGATCAGACCCCTAGTGATTACTGTGTTTAAAGATAACTCCAAGGTTCCCTCCACTTAACGTATAGATACTGTAATTAGAACCATACAACACCCGCCACTGTCCTTTCAAAGGGTGTTAGGTAAATATTTTTTGGGGGTTTTAAAAGTTTCTTGACCTTGGAGTCTCAAAGTTTGGGGTTTAAACAAATCAAATTTTTGACGGGAAACCTCAGTCAAAACTTGGTGCCAGATCTTTGGCTTTGGTTAACCTCCCTTTGAACTGCTTATATTTCATGGTGATTTCTATGGGGCTACTTGCACTCTGTTCTTGGAAATCCTGGAGGAGGCTATTTGTCCCTCAAGGAGCAGCTGGGTAGTCCCCTGGTGCAGAGCAATCCCCTCCCTACTTTCGGTTGGTATGACAGTGACTGTGGTGGATTTATGCCATTGGCTGTCTCATCCACATAGTGTGTGTTCTGCAGCATACGCCGTGGTCTCGGGCTGGTGGAATGATTCCTTGGGGGCTGAGTTCAGCCACTTGTCATTAGGATCAGGAGAGTTGGTAAAGTGGCTCAGATTCACTCAATTGAGCAACATGCCCCAGCTGGGGTGAAAGCTGTGTAAAACTGAGAATTTCATGTAATTTTACTACAAGAATGAAATCTATCCCAGCTTGATTTGAGTAAACCTAGTCTGAGTTTCTAGTTTGTAAACACGCCCCCACCCAAATTGGGTAAGTATCTAGTGGCTTCAAGGTTTACTGCAAACATTTTATCTAGTTCTAGCTGTAACCTCCTATCTGTTCCCTTGGACACTAGTTGGTAATATTGTATTATGGTATGGATATAAATCGATAGCTGGCTGGACGGACACACACAGACTCTCCCTCTCTCTGTTGCATATGCACACACCTCTCCCCTCCTCTCCGCACTCGCTATTATTTTCTGTTCCTGTGTACTGTGGCAAGCAGGACCTAAACTATGTGAAGCCACAGGTACATTTAAAAATGAAGGATTTTATTGAATTTAATATAAAATGTTTGATACAGTAAGTACAGTATTTCTTGTGTTATTTATTTTCATATTAAATTAACTTTACTCAGTTCCCGAATTTTTGGATGCCATAGATTTCTGCATGGATCATATGAAGCTGAGAGTCTGTAGCAATTATTTTTTTTGATGTACAGTCAAGTTAAACACCAGGAGTCAAATTTTCTTTTCACTTGTTTTGGTGCAAATCTGGAAAAACTCCATTTAAGACTGAATTACACCAGCACATAGATAGAGTTAGATTAGACTCTTGCCCACACATTGGTACAGCCTAAGCAGAAGGTAAAGTATACTAATATTTAATTTAATTAAGAGAAAATGAGCTGGTTTACCATCCTGTTATTACAGACACCTACTGTACATGAGAAGCAAACTGTTGGAACTATTGGAATTTACTTTATGGATTAATGTCTTTTTTAAACTAAAAGTTAAAAGTTAAATTCCAAAAGCCTCTAGACAGGCTAGGCTCATCTGAAATGCTATTTATTTGTTTTGCTTGGGTACTTTAAAGTAAACTAAATCTGCTTTGCCTCTTCTAGAATGCTGTCAAATAAACATTAAACATTTAGCTCACCAATTCTGATGTGACTGAGAAAGTACTTTTCATAGGTGAGTTTTCATTGGGTCCAGTGGATCATTTTACATATTTGAAGGGCCTGATTGTCGAAAAAAAAAAAAAAAAAAAAAAAAAGGCAGGGGGACAGGGAGGAGTGGAGTCAATAAAATCTTCAAGCTTGCTTCCATTTCTGAAGGGGTGCTTAATATACTGAAAGCAAGTACTTTTATTGCTATAGAAGCCATCTCCAAGGAATGTTCACCAAACTACTGCATGGTCTTCCAGCCCCACACCCTCCCAACAGCCAGAAGCAGGTAGCTGGTCATTTTGTGAACTTAGCACTGACAGAATGAAGCTGATATGGCATTTTGAGACCTCCAATGCAAGGCTGAATCAGACTGAGATACAGTCAGTTGCAACAATACAGTATCATGATGAAAATATTCGATACCAGGGGTCACACTGGATTCATATGCTGTCCTCCATATAGTCCCACTGAGGTTAGCAGACTTCTACCAGCGAGGAGTTTGGCCCAATATGCTAGTTTTCTGGCACTTTGATGCCATTCAAAGGAGAACATTTATTTTAGGGTTGTTTTCCCTTCTCCAAGAGGACCCAAAGATGTGAGGAGTTACCTGTAGTAAATGCTATTGCTTTGTTACTAGAAGAGTATAGCAAAAATATTTCTCACAACTCCCATTACATTTAATAGTGACGTGAATGCTCATATCCCAGCAGCATGTAAGTTGTTCTTCTGCAGTAAACTTTGCACTGCTTAAGTTGAGCATTTGATGGGAGAATCTGCATAATGACTTCCATCTAGCTCACTGTTAGTATCAATCAGCAGTGCAATATTTAAATGCCTATTAAATGAAACTTTAGTGTTTTTATGGAATTGTGCATGAAAATTGTTGCTTTATGCAAAATTTTGATGAAATGGATGATTTTGCATTTAAAATGTGCATTTCTGGATGTTTTTAGTTAAGAAAAGCCATCTTAGTAAAATGGGCTCGTATGAAATAGAAAAAGGGATTATTGTTTGCTTGAGAAAAAATGTATATTTCTTAGAAAATTTTTCCATGAAAATAGGTTCATTGTCCAGTATTCCAGGAGACAAAGAAACTCACCATGTCAATATTTCACATATTGTTCTGAATATTTTGCATATCACTGTTATTGGTGCAATGGCCAACCTTGGGTGGGCCCTTATCGGATTCTGCACTAATTTTAAAAAATCTGACCCTAAATTTCTCTTACAAACTTTTTCACAAAAGAAATATAATTGCCCTTCATGGGCGATGAGGTACTGTATTGTATGTTAATTACCAGTAAACAGGTTTGTTTTTCGTTTAATCTCTTCCATTAGCTGTGGAATAATAGGGACAAGATGGTAACTTTCTGGAGCTCGGGGTCTGAATCGTATCCCTAATAGTGACATGTTTACAATATAGTTATTTCCTCTGTATCTAAAAATCACTTTTGTAGCCTGGAAGGAAGTAACTCTTTGCTGTCAGGGAGTATCAGTGATATCAACATTTTTTGACACTCAAAATGTTATTAACGCCTAAACTTCTTTTCACAGGAATCTTTCCACAGCAGTTATTAGAGACGTGTTGATTACTTGTATAATTGAGTACTACTGTTCATAACAACACAGCAGTCTAATTGAAATGTATGAGAAACAATTAAGAGTAATTGGAATCAATTAACTGATGATTTTCCTGGGAGCTGGTACCTGATCTGAGGCGAATTCTAATTACGTGTTCAAAGTCTAGGAAAAAACTGAAACCACATTATAGATTTTGAAATAATGCTGAGCTATTGCCATTAGAAGAGCTGCTGTCTAAGCATAAATTTAAAACCAGGAAGGGTGACATATGTAATGTAGACAAAAAACAAACAAACCAACCCCACCAACTCAGGTTGGAATTGCTGTGGCCCCTGTATCTGCATGAATGGCCTTTTGCACATCTGCTTTATCTTTGGCTAGTTAGTTTGCCTGTCCTTGGAGCAATTTTATAAGCAGACCAATGTTGAAAATGAGACCTTCGGTTTACAGCTATGTACTTTACGGTGCAAAACTACTGATGCATTCTTTATTATCTGCAGGGCTCTTGCCAGCTCCAGCCCTGCCATCTCTACTACCCTGAGGTCTCTGGAGTTGCTACCCACAGGCAGTGTCGCTATCTCTATTAACTGCAGCCCCTGAGGGTGCTGCCCAGAGCCAAGGTTGCATTCTCCATTTCATGTTAAACATGTTAGGGCAGGGGTGGGCAAACTTTTTGGCTTGAGGGCCTCCTCTGGGTCTGGAAATTGTATGGTGGGCCATGAATGCTCACGAAATTGGGGATGGGGTGTGGGAGGGGTTGAGGGCTCTGGCTGTAGGTGTGGGGTCCAGAATGGGGCCAGAAATGAGGAGTTCAGGGTGCAGGAGGGGGCTCTGGGCTGAGGAGGGCTCTGGCTGGGGGTACAGGCTCTAGGCTGGGACTGAGGGGTTTGGAGAGTGGGAGGGAGATCAGGGCTGGGGTAGGGGTTTGGGGCATGGGGGGTGAGGGCTCTGGGGTGGGGCTGGGGATGAGCAGTTTGGGGTGCAGGAGGATGCTCTGGGCTGGGACTGAGGGGTTTGGAGGGTGGGAAGAGGATCAGGGCTGGGGCAGGGGGTTGGGACATGGGGGGTGGTGGCTCAGGGGTGCAGGGTCCAGGCGGCTCTTACCTCAAGCAGCTCCCAGAAGCAGCGGCATGTCCCCCCTCCAGCTTCTACAGGCAGCATGACCAAGCAGCTCGGCTGCACGTTCCCCTGTCTTCAGGCACCGCCCCTGCAGCTCCCATTGGCTGTGGTTCCCAGCCAATGGGAGCTGCGGGGGCGGCCCTTAGGGTGGGGGCAGCATGTGGAGCAGAGCCCCTTGGCTGCCCCTACACGCAGAAGCCAGAGGGGGGACATGCTGCTGCTTCCGGGAGCCGCACAGAGTGGCCCCTAACCCTGCTCCCCAGCTGGAATGCTGGAGCGGGACAAGCCCCAGACCACACTCCCCCATGGGAGTTTTCCGACTCCTGTGTTGGGGCATTAAGTTTGAGAGACATATTCATGTAGTGGGGTGCCAACTTGCAGACTGACTCCTGCAACTTTCCTCTCCAAGTTCTACTCTCACTTTTAAATAATGAGCCTTATTTTTTCACTGATGCACCAGTTCGAATCCCCATTTGGTTAGCAGGAATGGGCATCAAAAGGTGAGTAAGACTCCCAAAGAACTGACTCTTCTTTTGCTTCTGATGGCTCGCCCTCTGCTTCAACATCACTGAATTGAGGGTGTTGGGAGTTGTGTTGTGGGGGTGTCAAAGCAAATTTGAATGGATTCTGCTGCACAAGGCAGGTGCATCAGTGGCAAAGAAAAGTTGGAGTATTTACCTGTAAAGAATATTATATACTATTATTGGGGTGATTGCAAACACTGCAGGCTCACTTTGCGACACTCAGCAGACCACTGTCTGTCTTTTAACTTCAGCTTGTGAGTGGAGTCGCCCTGTCACTGTTAAGTTTAGTGTCTATCCCTTATCAGATCAAACCAGGCTGGAGTTTCACCGTTCTGACTCCTGCCATTCTCCTTGCATTCATTCTTACTTCCTGTATGCTGAAAGTCAAGCTCCCATTCACAAAAAGCCTGGCCTTATCTCCTTACCTCTTGACCCTGAATCATGGCTGCAAATATAGGATTTAATTTCTATCAGTGAGCTAATAGGTGACAAAGTCCTTTGGTGCTGTGCCTTAAAAAAAAATAAAAGAGAGGCCATTTTTAGACCGCTTATTTACCTTCCATGCACTGAATCGAGTTCCTTGCAAAAGCTCATTAAAACAAAGCTCAGCTTTTGAAAATAGAACTTAGAAGTTAGAGATTCAATTAGGTCAAAATCAGAATTGAACCTTAAGCTGTGAGAGATGTTGGTAACAAAATCAAGCAAAACATGGTAGTTTTGGTAAAATTTCCCCCTTTAAATGAGCCCCAAATTCATAGTGAATCTCTCTCTGTTCTGAGGGTGCAAGTGGCTGCGAATCAAAACTGGAAAAAAGTTTCACAAGAAAGGCTGTGAACATAAACCCCCATTTCTCTTATTCCAAAGAATTAATATTTTCCTGTAAAAGAGAATGATTAATTACCCTTCAGGAAAGCTCTATAGAATTTTATAGGGGCTAAGACCAATTTCCAAAAAACAGGAGCGAAGGTTAGGGTCCTAGATAAGAGACCCAATGGGAGATTTTGAAAGGCACAAGTGGGAGCTAGACTCCACAGCCAGTGATGTTCAGGGAGAACTGGGCATGTAACTTTGTGCTTTAGAAATGATTTGGAAAGTGCTGAGGATCCTGCAGTTCCCATTTACTTTAACAGGAGTTGCACTGTGTTCAGAAATTTGAAATTCAGGTCACTTACTGAAAAACTTTAATAAGGATTTGGGAGCCTAAATTAATACTTTGGGTCTTTTGGCCTTTGCCAAACAAAGTTATTTAGAAATTACTCTAAAAACTATAGAATTTAATAGAGAACAACGTTCCTGCCTTATAATTCTGTAGGCTGGTTAAAAAATTTCATTGTATCACATTCTAGAGGACTTTTTTTTTTTTAAGAATAGAAATTAGAAACTTGTGTGCATGTGCGCGCATATGCTTCGCTGAGACCATATAACATAACAGCTCTTATCAGGATTCACATTTATACTTTGCCTGACTTTGAAAGAGTGTTATCAGGCAGAACACTTGAGCTGAAAAGCTTTTGGTGGGGACAGGACCCACGACTCAGTTAGGGTAACTACCACATGAGTGCCAGTGAAAATTTAAAGAGGAAAAATATAGCCTTGTTTCTTTAATGCCTTGGGAGAAAACATAATTATCCAAGACTGCTTGTGTGTCAGACTACATTAAAACCCTGGCATTGCTAAAATAACCATTTCTGTTTAAAGGTTTCCAGATTTATTTTTAAGAAATGTTGTGTAGAGAATGCAAAACTGCTATCCTCCTGTGCTGGACAGACAAAAGGGTTAAGGCGGCCAGTGGAGTTTGACAAGTACAAGGTGAAGTGGGTGGTCACAGGAATCTAAAAGGCACCCTTAACCCCTCTTGGCTGGGAATTCAAGCTGTTGTTCTCTGTGTAGACCCGCACATCATCACTTGTCGATAGAAATCAAAAAGAGATGGCTGTGGCAAACTGGGGCTTTCATTCTTAAAGGGACAGTGATTCCAAATAGCTTCTCAAAGTGTACTTTTGCAGTTTCCTTTCACTTGACATATATTCTGCCCTCAGTGCCTTGACAGCCTGATTAATGGGGGGCTGTATTAAGCTTCACTTAAAGATACTCCTCTGTAATTCAGGACTTGACTACTGCTTTGCAGGTCAAAACATGGAAAAATTCAAATCCAAACTGTGAGATTGCCTCCTGTACACACTGTTAATATGGATCCTGAAACACTTCATTCCCACTTCCTTGAAGCACATACTTGTATTAAGCACAGTTTGGAAATCACTGGAGTGCTGATATCATTTCTGTTTGTTGCAGAAATGTATTATCTTTTGGTCCCTCTGGCAGGAATTAGGTACGAGAGAGACCACAAAGGATAAACAGCTCAAGGAACTACAGAATAGGGAGTTGTGATGGCTCCTTTAAACATGTAGCAGAGTTCAGACATTTAAGTCATGCCCTGTTCTGTTTGAGTTTATACAGCCCCCTAGAACTAAGGGGCTTTGATCCCTGATTTGGGCTTCTAGGTGCTACATCAAGACAAATAATTTATAATAATAAATGGCTTTGTTGTATCTGGTGCCCTTTAGAGCCCCAGAAAAGGGGACAGGATTTGCCTCAGTGAAATGGCTGAAGAAGCTAAAACTAGGTTCACCGTGTCTTACTGTCCCTGGAGTCAGCTCCTTAATGGGGGAAAGATACCCGAAAGGCCAGATCCTGCAATCCTTTACTCACTTGGAGTAGGCCTTGCTCAGACAAGTTGAGCCACTGACACCACGGAGCAGTACTAAGTAAGGGCTGGCAGGATCCCAGTGTTACCTCTGAAAACTTGTTTCAAGCTTCCAATGTCAGATAAAAGTGACATGAAAGCATGTCTCTTTACTGCATTCAGAACTCCCCTGTCCCACAGCAGTACAGCGAGAGCTGACAGTGTACAGTAGTCATCAAATTGTTCAGCAAACTACGTCATGTACAAGATAGGCACAAAAAGCCTCAATTTAACCAAGTGTTTGTGGCCTTTTGAACTCGTGATGAGCTTTGCATGTTTTCTCCTCTTTGCTTTTTGTAAGTGCTCCAAGTTCCTGTGGCAGGTGATGAAAAAATTCAAGGCAGGTCTGCAAGGAGTAACAAGCACATGGACAAAGAGAGGAGACAGATGAGGCAGGCATTTGTTATCACAGCAAATATAAGCATGATCCCATCACATAAGGAATACAGCTGAATCAGATCAGAAGCAACAGTACACTAAGAGGACAACACTTGCATGTCTGCATCACATTTCCTTTATTTTTATATGAAGGTGGCGAAATGGAACCATGACCACCTCATACTCCTATAAAGCACCTTCCCTTCCCACAGAATCTCACTCTGTTTTATAAATAATTCTTAATACCGATGTGAGGAAGGTAAGTACCCATCTGCAAATGGGGGAGGTAAGGCACAGAGAAAGGGGAAGTGACTTGGCCAAGGTTGCAGAGAGAATCAGTGAGAGACACACTAGAGTTCTAGCTATAAGACTACAGTCCAACTCACTAGAATGCAATTGGGTATATGTTGTATAAAATGTTTGTGAAGCGATAGCTGCCATCCTAACACAAGTCTGCAGTGACTGCGGTAAAGGTTTTGTAGTGGAGTCATTTTTTCTCAAAATAAATTCATTGAGAGCAGAAGGTCATTTAAGGACTTTCATTATATTTACCTAGCCTAGATAGTGTCTGAGTTACACATAGGATGGCTCCACTATACCCATTACTTAGCCTCACTGATACCAGTGTACCTCTCCTGAGAACAGCTGCCCACACTGTGCACCTAATGGCATATTGCTTTGCTTTACTGCATGCTTTCTGCCATGAAGGAGTGTATGCTTGAGTTGCCAATGGAAACCCATCTTCTAAAAACATGCATCTCTGCAGTGAGTTCAGAGCAGACTCTCGTTCACATTTACTGTGCCAGGGAGCATCGGAACCTTAAAGGAACAGTTTAGAAGTGAATCTCAGACTAACACAAAGATCCCAGTTTTCAGAATTACGTGACATTAAAGGTGACCTATTTCTGCATTTGAATAATCAGACATGGACTTACGTGCCTATCATAGTTTTCCAAGGTAAAAAATTGGGCTGTTATCATTTTCATCCACCTTTACAAAATCATTTGTTAGCTTTCCATAGAGTCCTGACATGAAGCTAATAAAGTTAAGCTGGGATCTATTATTCAGGAGATCTCTATCCCCACCCAGGGCCCAGAAAAGAGTAAATGCCATAATTTTTTACTGTGTCATTACTAGAGCATGCAAAAGCTCCTCCATGGCAATATCTCCTTGCTTACAACTTCTACCTCTCGGTCTCTGAATAAGGCCCCACTTCATTCCCCAGATGTCAGTGCATTGGTGCTCAGAGTATCAGCCAGTGTGTCAGTGATTTGATACATTCAGTATCAGTAACATGATCAGCCGGGAGGTCAAATAACTTATTGTCAGGATAAACAGAATTACTATAATAGGCCTATCTAAGTTTGTTGGCCCTAATTGTGTATGGTTTCAGTGAAAAATGAATCCTAGTGCAGGAGAGGGGATGGGAAGACGGGAACTCCAGGAAATGGGGGCCTCTGTTAACCCAACTGAAAAATGGATATAATCCTTACCTCCCATTCATCTTTAGAGAATATTTTGCATTTCTACTAACATCTCTGGGGATTTTCAAAGTATTCCAACTATTAGAATGTCAAAGCACTTGTCAGTACCTACATCCAGGACATCAGTGCATCCTCTGTACAAGGCTGCTAATAACTATCATTTGAATGAACACATGGTCAGTACTAAGTCTTTATTTTGGCTGCGAAATATGTCTTTTACTGCAAAGCAATTGGTAGAGCCACATGTGCACACAGAGCGTGCGTACAGACAAACTTTGCTAAGAATACATTTTTACAGTATTCACGGAGCCTGCAGAAGCAGCAGCGTGAGGCAATTGAGCTCCACATTCAATCTTATACGATAACAGGTTATCTACATAGCAGCCTGCAGGTCGGGCCTCCCATAATGAGAGATGCCTGGCAGTTGACTGAAAGCTGATTCCTGTCAGAAGCTATTTTCTCTCAGAGACAGAGGAGACATTGTACCCCTTGGTGCTTGAGTGTGGCCTTGGCTACTGGCAAAAGACCACCTTTTTTTTTTCTTCCCTGAGACAAAACAGAATCCCCCTGCTGTCAGCTCTATCTGGGGCTGCTGAAAGGCGATGTATAAGCCCGGTAATGCTGCTGAGGAGATAACTGTCAAACAGCATGAAAAACGCTGCCTATCTACCAAGCAGAGGAACTGAAGCACCGTCAAGGCTACAACTCAATGCTCAATAGTTTTTGGCATCTGTGAGGTCTTTTTTTTTTTTTCCCCCCAGTCATTCATTAATACCCCGGTGAAAGAAAATACTGTGGACACCAGCAGAATTCAGAACCTGCTTTCTACTCAAAGTATTCGGGGGTTGGTCAACTGATTTTTGATTGGGAATGTGGAAACAGGCATTGTTATTCTTGAAAAGGAAGAAAAGAAAAAGAAAGATTCTGTAGCCTACAGTGTGAATGTGAACTAGATTTTCAACCTGGCTCTGCAGTGTTGTGCTAATCAGAACGGAAGAAAAAGGCCCTTCCAGAAGCAGAACTCTGCACAGAAGTCACAAGGCCTGCAATATGCACTGCTGAAAAGCTGCAGTCTTTACTTAATGCTTTTTCCAGGGTACATACACATGGAATTATACGCTAAACAGTTTGTGTTGATATTCAAGAGACTCTGCAAGCCAGGTGAAGGATGTACAAACAGTACAAAAGCCCAATTAAAAAAAAGTCAGAGACTGCAAGGCTGAATGTAAGATGAAGTGATTTATTTTTTGACCCACAAGAACATTTGTAGTAATGCTGCTAAAAGCACAGTAATCAAGTCTGGTGCTCCACAGTATGCACCACAGAGGCGAGGAACCAGTTCCCTCACCACGCCCGCAAATCCCCAACTGCAGGACAGGTGCTCATTAAAGTCTTAAAACAGCGGGTGCTGAGCACACACTAGGAGCTGAGGATAATCTGCAGACAGCAACTCACTAGACCTGTTCCACCCCTCTCTGAATCAGGCCGTCACATAGGCAGGATATTGGATTTGCCATATCTCATATGACAGCACCTAAGCCCCTACATTAAGAACCTGTGGCACTCTGAACAGAAAAAACAAACAAAAACAAGCTAAGCAACTCCCCCTCATGTCTGGCACAGAAAAAAAAATAGAATGAAGAAGTTTTCTCCTTAAGAAAAACCATGACTGTTAAATTGCATTGAGCTGCAATGTAAGTTGTAACCAGAGGGGGAAATGCCCTCCCATTGCTAGTACAGTATCCACGGTGTATGGAAATCAAGGGCTTGTCTACGTGAACATTTCACTTGTGGCAAGCTGGAATGTGATTCTACCCTGCACTAGCTTGCTGAGCACTAGCTGTCCGGGTGGAGCCTGCAGATGCCCACGAACAATTCATTAGAGCACTTTGATCTAACTGAGCTACCCCCACCCCCCTTGAAACGGGTCAAAGCATGCTAGGACTGTTAGTGCATGTCAGCGGGGTCCACACAGACACCGAGCTCCGGTCTACATCACAAACTTCTGTCAGTATAACTATGTTACTCAGAGATGTGGAAAATCTACAACTCAGCAATGCAGTTACACGAGCTGAAATCCCAGTGTAGACAGCACTCTGATGATGGGAGGGTTTCTCTCGTCAAGATGGCTACTGCCATCTCTCAGGAAGGTGGAGAACAGATGGAAGCAGCCCTTCCACTGGCGTACAGTAAGCACTGCAGCAGCACTGATGTGGTGCTGCCAGTGTAGATGAGCCCTCTGTGCATGGCAGGCAAGCGTGGGATAGATTCACACACTGGCTTGCTGTGAACTGAATGTTCATGTAGACATCCCTGAGGCGTCACCATTGAAAGTTTTGTGGTTGTGTGACTGAAATTGAGAGGGCTAATTTTCTCCTGCCATGCACCTAGTCTAGCTATTTATACTGATGTAAAATGGGTGTGAAGTGCTACCATTCTGACTGGTTGTATTTTACACTCGCTTCATAAATGACTATATGGTGGCAATGGAGAATGAAGCCCTAAACTGGGAGTCAGCAAAGGAAGTTTCTGTTCCCACCTGTCTCACAGACTCTCTTATAACTTGGGGCAAGTGACCGCAGGACAATCCTGCTGCTACTGAAGAAATGGCCAAGACCCTCTCTCACCTTCACGAGGAAGTATCTGTGCTTCATCTTCCACAGATGTAAAATGGAGCTTATAATGTGATTAAAATGCTGTGAGAGCCTCACACGCCAGCCTGCACTGAAGTGTAAAGCACTGGTATTGGATTTTGAACCAAGGCAAGATGTTCCAGGTTAAACTACAAATGAACCAACCTATTTCACAGTAACCTCTATTTGCTTCGCCCATCTGTAGATACTCCAAACTGCACAACAGAGTGAAACCCTGGGCTCACGGCCTCCAGTGACTTGCTCTTCTGTGCTGGAACCAGCCTGGCATTTCTGTCCTTCAAGGGCAAGATGCCCCTGAAGAAATGTTGTCCAGCTATCTGAGGGTTTTATACTGCAGTAGAGGGGCATCTTCCATGTAAAATCAACAGCAAGAACAAACTCCTTAGTGGACTCCATGGAATCTATGGCTCTCTTCCCTTTATGGGGGAAAGCTCAGCTTGGAGTATTTTGTTTGTTTGTTTTGGTTGACTATTGATTGATACACTTTTGTTTGTTTATTTTGGGAGCAGTGGCCCATATTGTGTGTCAATCTGCTATGGTGCAAAAGCTTTTTCAAAGAGGAAGGTTTTGTAGAGTTTCCTAAAGACGCCAAACTCTGAATTCTTAATCTCCCCTCTGGAAGTTTGCTCCATAAGTAGATCCCGTTAGCCAAGAATGCTTCATCCCCAAATCTCTCAGACACGTGATCCCCATTGCCCCAGAGAACTGTCTCGCCAGGTTGGATGTCCCTAGTGCTTTTAGTTTCACATTACCTTTAGATGATGCCAAACCCTTGGGCAGATGACAGAGGCACACCTTTACACACCAAATTCCGACACAGCAGAGCTGAATTTGGTCCAATGTCTTCTAAAACAATTATGTAGAAAATCAATTTCATAGCATAGACCTTCTGGGGAGGAACCCGAATCTGTTGGAGCAATGGTTCCAAATTGCTATTACTTGCTTAAACTAAAACCTTCCTAAAGGCAGCTCATGCTTTCTCATTCAGAAACGAATAGATAAAATAGTTCTCACTGTTTTAATCCAAAATTGAGCCAAGAGTTCAAA
This sequence comes from Chelonoidis abingdonii, assembly GCF_003597395.2. Lineage (NCBI taxonomy): Eukaryota > Metazoa > Chordata > Testudines > Testudinidae > Chelonoidis > Chelonoidis abingdonii. The sequence goes on from NC_133791.1 coordinate 4,117,949, forward strand.
CTTATCCTAACATGTAGGTACAGTCTGCACAACATCCACACTAGGTATGAGTAGTACGTGCAATAATCGCTTACTGCTGCTTCCCCACCTAGAGGTTTTGCTCTATTCATTACAAAACAACTTCACTATTCATTGCCAGTCTGACATTTCCTCATGGATTGTGGAGATCTATTTCAAGTGCACTTGTAGATGTAAGCAAAAAGCAGTCTTGGCAATGCAAAAATGAAACATTTCACTACAAAAGCTGGATGGTATGTTGGCTGGCTACAGTACAAAGTGCTCCCCATCTTAGCCTCTGTTCCTGAAAGTGGCAGTACATATGGCTCCTGGTGCAGTGTTGGCATCATAAGGTATTGCATCTGGGTATACAATCCTGGGCACATTTTCCTTTGCTCACATTTGACTCCTAAATACAATTGTAGATATGATTCTAGGGGAAATCCATGTCCAAGTCAACGGATCATAATCTGTCATAAGAATGAGGGTTGTAGACACTTGGACATCTGGTATTTGACTTCCACACCCCAAGACACTTTGCTTATGTAACGAGAGTCAGATCCTGCCCTGGTGTAAGTGGCATCATCCTGCTGTCTGGACATGCATCTCACCTATTTGACGATAAAGACCTACATTATATTAAATACTTTTCTTGACAACTTGACATATTTTAAATGTTATCTAAGAAGATAAGCATGGTGCCTTCATAGCGAGTTGCAAAACTAAAATACTGAGGAGGTAGGCATACTGCAGGAACTGAAAGCTCTGAAGTCCCAAATGGCCCCCTCTTCAGTAGTTTGAATTCACACACGAGATGAGTTTTTATGCTCTTGTTGTGGAGTGGTTCATCATTTAATATTTTTTTTAACCTAAAGTACAAGTAGGTATCCAGCTTTCAAAGCCTTCCCTGTATAAGTGTTTGTGCAGATGTTCCTGGATATCAACAAGAAGCTATATATTATGGGGCCAGGGCAGCTGCATTGGAGCTGGAAGCTTTAGTGACCGCTGGGACTCCCTAGCAGCCTCCCTGATGGAGACTGCAGTGGGACTGTACAGAATCAGCCCTAGCCACACCTTCTCCCTGGCTTACCTCACCCACTTTTTGACTGGGGTTGGCCTCCAAGGGCCTCCTAAATAGGTTGGTGGCAGGGTTCATCTTGTACCTAAACCTTCGTTTGCAGATTCTCCATCACTAGGGGACCCATGCTCTGTTTTCTGCCTCCAGTAGCCTGCATAAACCAGGAGTGAATTTAGCCCCAGGTGTACATTTTACATTGAAAAATGTCCTACTCAGGTTCATTAGTAATTAAAATCTACAGGCATCCCCTTCTATTTACAGATTTCCATCCAGTTAAAGAGGCCTTGGGATGAAAGAGTCCACCAGATGTTTTAATCTAAGCATCAATTCATTTGGAAAGTTCCAAACAAAAGGTGTAAATTGAAAGCATAACATAGCTGGGACACAGCACAGGATAAACTGCTGCCTAAACCATCATGATTGAGATCTCAGCCCATGAAGTGATTAATCAGATACTTCCTTTTTGTTTTGATAAATGATAAGCAAATCTACTTAGTTTATGTGGATTGTGCCTGCAGGGACTCCTCCTTCCTCCACCCCGCACTAGGACGGCAGCAAGCCAAAATCTGGTAAATACTAGCATTTTTGAATTATGTCAACCTGTATGTTTATTTTTGATCTCCAGGAAAAAGAGACGTCTGTAAGGAATTTCTGGTTTCATTCCTTGGTTCTGCTTTTCCTACATTTAACCACAATATCATTACCAAATTTTAAAAGCAGTTTAATAAATAAACTCAATATCCTTCTGTCTATACATTTAGCAGGTGACAGCAGGCTCATGTGTACTAACCATTACTCTTCCCTTTACTGAATGAAAAAATAATCCTTGTTCATGGAGCATGTCAAGTGGAATATTTTCAAGTCACAGATTTTTATAGATTTACATAACCAAGCCAGCCCAGTACCACAGAATCCCCTTTAGAGCTTATCAGCTGCAGAAAATGAGGCTAGAACTTGAGGGCTTTGGCGTTAAGACATGGATATTAACCATTAGAAAATTAAGAAATGCCTCTTTGACATCATTACATAAGAGATCACATTGTTGCATGCAGTGGCAAGAGGTTGTAAATAGCCTGAGAAAAGCCTCTTATGTTGCTTCAAGGTTCCTAGAGACTTTTGAATTGGAGCTTTTACTACCTTTGATTAAGGAATGAGGTCCAATTCAGGTTTAGTAACTGCAACCAGTCTCAACACACTCCATACTGCCCTGTAACTATTTTTAAAGTATCATTATAGTTCTGGTTTCTAACACAAGACATGATTATTGCTCTCTTCTCTTATGCTGACATTTGGTTCACAGGTGGGCAGGGACACACTACTACTAATCTGGAGCACTGCTATTTTAAAAAAGTGCATCTCTTCATCCACCGATAGGTGCCTATAGCATTCGACCAAAACCGATAGTATCCAAAAGCTTGACCTACCTCTGTAGAGAGTTGAAGTCAATTATATCCCATTAGTAGAGAAAGAATAATACCATTAAAATCCCTGGTGAACTGAGAAATCTCCTCAGATGTGAGACTTAAAACAAAATTAATGAGTGTTGTAGCAAGCTTAGCAATTGAGCATTCTTCCTTTAATTTTAACCCTCAAAACCAAAAAGGCCATAAATTTTACAATAATCAGAAGAGTCCACTTTTTAACAACTTCACCTCTGCCAGTCCGGGCGTCTTTGATCAGAAATATTATTGAAGAGAGTGGAAACTTGAATGTGTGAATTAATGACTCTTGGAGCTTGATTGCCAAGTCAGGAAGCCTGGTATTTAGCTAAAGCCCCGTGATATGTACGAGGAGAGTGTTATCTAAACCACTAGGAAGACTATAAAATATCTTAACAGCTTCTGCTGCTTGGCTGGAAGTGGGGCTCCCCTAGTATCTAATATGAAACAAGTGGCCCAGCCTGTGAAAGGCAGCTCTATATTCAGAGGCCCTAGCGGCGGGAAGCTGAGGGGTCGTCTCAGAAGCTCTCAATTGTTTTTAAATTCTGTTTTTACAAGGAGCGTGAGATTTATAGGCTCTTGAGGGGAAGAAAATGATGTAACTTGAGTAAATCAACAGGCCATTTATTCCTGGCCCTGTTTCCTCTCTGTCACTGAGCTCTGGAACTAGCCCCCAAGCACTCTGCCTTTATAAAAAAAAAAAAAAAGGAAAAAAAGCCAACCCAAACTGCAGACATCTTGCAGTCATCATTAAAGGCACAGCTCCTTTTTTGTTGTTGTTGCCTGTTTCAAATGTGGATGCCTGAGCTGAGCCCACAAAATCTACACATGTACCCCCTGTGCATGCAAAACAAAACTTGTGAGACTCTGGCATTTGTGCTCATGCAAATTGGGTAACTGTGTTTAAGTATCTGTGGAACATACAAACCCTGTATTAGGGTGATCAGACAGCAAGTGTAAAAAATCACGACGGGGGTGGGGGGTAATAGGAGCCTATATAAGAAAAAGACCCCAAAATTGGGACTGTCCCTATAAAATCGAGACATCTGGTCACCCTACTCTGTATTCGAATGCCTGGTGCGAGCACACACAGATCTGTAGATGCCTGTAGCATGGACATAGCATAATTTCATTTTTACTTATATTAAGAGTACAAAAGATCAGGACATACCTTGAGTTGTCTAATGAAAAAGCTTTCTGAGAGCAATGTGCTGCAAACTGGAGTGAGTTTTGGAAACTGTACTTCCTAAGCTAGCACTGTGCATCTGTTCTTCTACAGCTGCTATTATTTCATTGTTCTTATGTTCTGATTCTTCTAATGACAAATCATCATTAACGAAGATGTTATTTTTTAAAATTGCTCTTAATACCGCAGTTTAGCTTCAGAGCTGCTTGGTAACACCTCATGGCACGCAACACTGTCTGCCTAAATGGCAATAGAACTTTTAGTTTGCGGTATCATGATTAGTGTGCTGTTATGGGGAGAAGATGATGACCTGAATTCCTTTCCAAGGGTCAGCCTAGAGAATCTGGATGAAGTTCATTTTGGTGCACAAGGTCCATGAAAAGCCCACTACAATGGAGCCCCAGTGCTGATTGGGACTTCTGAATGCCACTGCAATAGGATTGGGCTGGGCAAGAAAAGGAGCCAACAGTGCAAAGGGACTGGTCATAGGCCAGCATGGAGGGTGTTTTCTAGATACTTATGTGGTGTGCATCACTTCTGAGTACCAATGAGCACCATTCCTCCCTGTAGGCACCTTCCTTCCAAAACAAAGTGAAATAATTGAAATAGGCAACTCATAGCCAGGGACCTGCTGCAATTAAAACAGGAAACCCTTCTGATTAAAAATGACACTCCAGGAGTCTTGAAAGTGAGAAGCACAGACCTGAGCCAGATGCCCAGAGTGAGGAAGACCTACACTGCAGGAGTTGCCACAGCAAAACCTCACCAGCAGAACTAAAGCATGAGTGTCGGAAGCCCTAAAAAGCAGGGGGTATCTGGGTGCATACACTAGAATTAAGCCCACGGGTAAGGTTTCTAATGCCTAAACACACATTTAATAAATCACTTTTTCACAAACCAAAATCTGAACAGCTGAAAAACCTGCTCTAAAGCCAAGAATGGCTAACGGCTCCAAATAAGAGAACAAGTTAACCTTTGCACTCTTCAAATTTCAAGCCTTATTAGCATCTCCTAATTTGCCCCCTTAACCTTGACCAGGAGGAGGAGATTTTTATAAACACAATTTAATTGATATACACTATAATACCTGACTACCACCCTCTTCTCAACACCATCCTCTACCCAACAGAGCAAAAAACATTTTTTGTTTCCTGCTGACACACAGCTGCTGCCTCCAAGTGACTGCTGGAGTGAGCAGGGCAATTTTACCTTCCAGGCCAGCTAGCCAGGTTGACCTCTCACCTTTGACAGTGAACTTTATCTAGACTCCATCTTAATTATTTATCTCAGGAAGGTCAGAATGAAAATGCTTCTCTCCAGGCCCCTACTGTTTCATTCTGTATAGCTTTTTAAAATCAAGTTCCTTGTATACAGGAATCCTAGCAAGCCATCTCAGAAATTGTTGCATCACATTTATAACAATATGTTACATTTCCAAAATAGATTAATTGCCAATTGGGCCCCTTTTCTGCCATTTCCATTTTTACCACAAAGTGTAGGCACCAAATTCATACATAGTGTAGGCACCAAATTCAACTCTTCCGTTTTCTTATTACCTATTCTTGCAACAAACTTGCTGAGAAGGAGGAATTATATTAGTACTTTCTTGGCAAAACTGAAATATCTTAGGAAGAAGTTTAGAATATTGCTTGTATGTTACATAAGGTGCCACAGGACTCTTTGCTCCTGTTACATTTGTAACATTCTAAATTAGTAAATGAGAAACTTTTCTCTTAAAGTTAAAAGTCAGATCGGATAGTAAAGCTTTCCCATTAATAAGAATGTAAAAGATTTTCCATCATTTTGGGTTAACATATGTCATTAGCATTTTTGTGGTTAAAAGTTGAAAAGTCTAACAAAACAAAACACATACAAAACAGCCAACCAACCAACTGAAACAAAACCCTCAGATAAAATAACACATTAAAAAATTAGAAAATAGGAATAACTTTTCAATGAGAATTCTTCAGTAACTTAAACAAGATTTACACAGAAATTAGTTGTAACTGCAGTCTTCATAAAGTTATTAAAAATGCAACACTTTGTCTTCCTTGTAATTGTATTTAGCCACATAATTTAAGAAAATCTCCCCCCCTCCACCCCTCACACATACACAAAAAGGAAGAAAAAGAAAAAAAAAACTTGTAAAAAACCAGGGTATAATTTTCTTCAATCAACTCCAGCTCATGACTGCAATTACCCAAAATCTTTCCGAACCTTGCTGTGATACACCAGGGACGGGTCTTGGAGCCTCTGTGGGTGGCAACCTTTCATCTGCCTCTCAAACTGTTCTTTATTGTAAGGTTTCAAATTAGTGCTAGCAGCAATGAGCAAATTTGATAATTCAGTCTCAAATTAGTTAATGTAACGTGCCAGGAACCACTAACGAGGGCATAACAAAGGTGAAAATGTATCTTTCCATAGTTAGGATGCAAAGTTAACCAGTCTGACATTTTACATTAGAAAAGTTGCTTTTCGTTTTAAGTCTTTTAAGGGTAACCATCTTTTGCTCTCTGTGTGTTTTTTCTCATTCTGCATGGTAGAACTGACTATAAATTCGATGCACACAGCTTTGGTGATACGATATGAATTTTGTCTGGATAAGGATGACACAGATAGGATGTGAATTCCATGTCATCAGAATCACATGTACTGAGTGGGCCTTTCTAGACAGTAAAGTTAACTGAGGATATATTTCAATGGCAGCTTTCAGTGAAATGAGTCAAACTAATGATCCACATTTCAGATCCTTATCTGAAGTTTACCGAAAGTCATTTGTACTAGAAATCAGGCTGAAATATCTAGACCCCCCCCCCCCAAAAAAGTTTTCATCTTCAGTTTTCCAGTAATTCTTGATTTTGACTTGAGACTACGAAGTCAATTCTCTCTCACTGTAACTGAGTCATTTTGCTCTAATTAAAGCAATCCAGGAAGTAAAAGGGACAGATTTTTTTAACAGATGTATTTTATTTTTAAGAACACACTTCCTTTTTTTTTTCTCTTCAAACTTTTAAAAAGGGATCTGGGTCTGAGTTCAAGGTTTGGCCAGAGTTTTGAGTTCATTATTATTTAATCGGACTCTTTGCTTTTAAAAGGGTCTCTCATCACCCCTCCTGTTCAATGTACGTGGGAGGCCATTAGGAGGGCTTAGGATGAGATGCCCTAATATCTTGAGTCTGCCGAAGACACACCACTCTTTCTCTCTCTCTTTGCCTCATCCAACTGGGCTGAGGCAGTTTAGCGACTTACTCAATATCTGGTTGAGACTGATAGTTACCTGAGGCTCAACACAGACAAGACAGTAGTAGTGTCAGTCGACTGGGGGAAGTATCTGGAAGAAATGATGACGAGCATGTCAGCCATCTTGACTGAGGGAGTGCACCAGCCACTCATTACATAATTCGTGCTAGAGCCAGGAGATCCAGGCCTGGATGTAGTTGGGTTTATGCGTCTGTCTCTGCTTTTTTCAGTCTGCGCTTGGTGAAGGGTATGAGAATTTTTCTTTCCAAAGCAGACTTCGCTACAGCTACCCACCCCTTAGTCGCCTCAAAACTCTACTACTATAGTCCCCTGGCTTTGTGGCATCAGTTTGGGACTATTCAGAAACACAAGGTACCACAGAAGGCAGCTGCCTACTTATTATGCAATGTTTTACACTTGGCCCACTACTCTGTTGTCTGCAGTCAGTGCCATGCTTGTTTCCGGAAGAAGTTTAAAGGGGTAGTTTTGATTTACAAATATCTATGTGGTTTGGGCCCTGCGTGGCTGAGAGATCATCTCTCTGTGTGCTATGCTACAGTTTGCAGTCAGTGGACCTAGCTGAGCTAAGAGTTTTCGCCTTCCTCTGCAGCGTGGGGCACGGATCACTTGCTGGAGGATTCTCTGCAGATTGAGGTCTTCAAACTACAATTTGAGGACTTCAATAACTCAGACATAGGTTAGGGGTTTGTTACTGAAGTGAATGGGTGAGATTGTGTGGCCTGCGTTGTGCAGGAGTTCAGACTAGATGATCATAATGGTCCCTTCTGACCTTAAAGTCTATGAGTTTCCCGGCTTAGAAGAGAGACAGTTGGCAGTAGGCATTTTCCATTGGGAGTTCTTGAGTGGGCAACTAACTTACTTCTTTTGCCCCACAGAGACTGAATGTATTGACCTGGACATGCTGTAATGCTCATCTGTTTTCATGGTCACTTGACAAGGAGGGAGAGGATAATGGGAAGAGGTGAGTGGTTGTTGGCCCTTCTCACCACATCATTGTGCATGTTGATATAATAAGGCCTTATCTTTACAGTCTGGAGTTTCCCACATTCAGTGTTTTACATATTGTTTGCAGAGGGCACCTAAAGGAAAGGTGATGCACATCTGACTATACTTATGAAGAGACAAAGTAAATTGATCTGATCAGGTCTGCCAATTCCCAGTTTGAGAAGGAATCTCACATGCAGCACATACACATGGTCATGGTGAGGACATGGCGCTGGGCAGAAAGCCATTCTAATGATCACTCTAAATTAGCAGAATGGAAATGTATGTTACTGTAAAAAAAAATATGATTGACATTGTGGGCATTCTTTTAGCAGCAAGTGTAAAAATCTCACCAAAATGTGTATGCCTACAAACGAGACCTCAAATGCGGTGACGTTTGGTTGGCAGAACCCTGCACGGCCCAATGAGCTGAAGAAAGCAGGTAGAAGAAGACAGAAGAGGGTGGAGACAAGGCAGCCACACAGGGAAGGGCTCTACAGCTCCCTGCAAGCTAGGGACATGGAGGGAGGGGAGCTTTGTGCTGATTCTAGATCGGCTATCTGCATTTGCCATAGGTCACTGTATCTGTGTTTACACCAGAGGGCAGAGGGAGTGCAGATGTTTCATCCCATAGGCTGGGGTAACAGGCAGGCCTTGAGGCTAGGAAAAAGTTGTGTTGTTAGCACATTAGCTAAACACGGGATAACTAACACCTTTTAATAATCTATTGTAGAAAAGGCAGTATATTACTTTAGCCATGCTGAACTGGTGAAGCGAAAGCCGAGGGACGCACTGACTGCTGCTTCCAGCAGCTCCCATTGGCCTGGAGCAGCGATCCATGGCCAGTGGGAACCACGATTGGCTGAACCTGTGGATGGGGCAGGTAAACAAACCGGCCCAGCCCGCCAGGGGCTCTCTCTACACAAGCGGCGACTCCTGTTTGAGAAACCCTGCTCTAGACTTTCACTCCACCAGCTTAGCACACGTTACGGACAGTGAACCTTGTCTACGTTAGACTTTATAAACTTGTCAGTTACTGCCTGACATGTTCTAATGACACATCTTTAACTCCTAGTCTATACAAGGCCCGGTAGGGAGAGAGGGGACAGATGGGCTGCACTATAGCCTGCTCTGGAGCGATGGTGTCACTAAAACCTTATCTAGCTCACCGGCTCACAGAACACCTGTTTAACTTGGGCTGTGGGCTTCAGGGGAAGGTATTTGTTGGGAGGAAGTGAGTGAATTTCACATGTAGTTCATAAAGCAGAGAACTTTCAGGGTATTTTTTAGCATAAGCAGCAAAATGTTTGTTAGGCACAGCCCGTCCTTTCCAGGAGGAATGTTTGCCTGGAATGAAAATAGTATTGGTAATATCTGGATGCCGGGCAGTTTGCTTCAAACCCTGGGAAGCTTTGACGCAAACTCTGGAAGTTAAGACAGAGGGCAGGATTGGAGCGAGTTTCAAAAGCTCCAGTGTTACGCTGAACTCCTTACTTTAATCAGAGCTGAAAGGCCTCCAACCCAGAGCCTAGCGACAGATGATTCTACCCTGAAACATTTTAAAATGGAACAGAATAAGTTCTTTATCTGTGTGGTCTGAGCTCATTGACTCCAGGAGAAAACTCCAGCTCCCGCCTGACTGAAAACCAGGTCTTGTTCTTCCATCTGATGGATGAATGAAATTTAGAAGTTTGATACTGTCCCCTGAGATGTCATTTAAATCCACAGATACATTCAACAAGCAGGCCAATGTCACTCCTTAGACCCATCTCTCCAGCTCCCTGCCTCCTTCTCCCCGTTCACTGCAAGATGCCATCTTCACTTTTTTATTATAATGAAGTGAAGACATGACTCCCATCAATCTAAACCACAACAACAACCTGGGGGGAAAAGTCTCTCGTTTGTGGTTCACTGAAATTCAAAACAAACAACCCCTTCCCCGCCCCCCGCAAGATTAAGAATAATTACTGAGGTTGTTATAAATTGTATGCCTTCAAAAGGAAATATTGCATTTTCTTTAATAGGAGAGTTCCCACATGTTTTTACGTTTTGATGGAAATGATAAAATAATAAAACAAGCAAGCAAAAACAAAGAAAAGTTATTCCACTTCTAGTTGCCCGTCTCCTGAAAAAACTAGCTGTAAAGTTACCATTTTTTCATATTATGTAAACAAAGGTGCGAGGGGGAGGGAAATACTGCCTAGTGCAGTTTCTTATGGAGGAGTTAGGTGTCAAATTGTAGAATGGCAGCTCTCTTTGGTTATATTTTTCTCCTAGGGCACTGATAATGATCCAGACAATCCTTAGTATCAGTAGATGTGGCATTCCAGTGTAATGGGTATACTCATCTTCTTGAGATTCAAACATAAATCCACCTCCCACCCTAATGGTTTGCAAAGCAGTCGTAGCAGTTTGATTTATTTTGCCCTGTCGACTCTCAGAACTTAGAAAGCAAAGAGATGCAGCAGAGAGACAAGTAACTTTTTCTGGACCATCCACATGACTAATTTACCATTGTGACAACCACACAGATCCTCCTCCTGAGTGGCCCGTGCTGTGGGGCAAGTGTGGTAGAACCTTGACAGAAAAGGGATTCTTTCCACTAGAGCACGAATAGGCCACCTATGGCACGTGTGCCGAAGGTGGCATGCGAGCTGATTTTCAGTGGCACTCACACTGCCTTGATCCTGGCCACCGGTACGGGGGCTCTGCATTTTAATTTAATTGTAAATGAAGCTTCTTAAATGTTTTAAGAACCTTATTTACTTTACATACAACAATATTTAGTTATATATTATAGACTTATAGAAAGAGACCTTCTAAAAACATTAAAATGTATTACTGGCACACGAAATCTTAAATTAGAGTGAAATAAATGAAGACTCGGCACACCACTTCTGAAAGGTTGCCGACCCCTGCACTAGAGCAATGAACAGAATATGGTTTTTGCATCTGATTACCTAGCAGTGATCTGTGCTCATTCAATCCATCTCAGACCGGATAGTCCTAATCTGCACATTTCTCTCTATGTGATGTTCCAATCACTTTATCATCAATAGGGCATGAAGACACTCAGAATTGCTACTGTTGTAATCCATCCAAGATGAATAGCAGAGAAAGCCTGAAATAAAATCCTAGTTTCCTGTCCCATATGTTGGCCAGACTGCTGGGAAGAGGTCAGGGGCATCCTAACTCCAGACTAGTAATTGCAAAAAATGAAGGAGCTGAACCCTAACCAGTAGATCAAAGGATGAAGGAGAGGACAGAAGAGGGAGGGATTTTACAGGGAACAGACTGACTATGTGGGCAAAAGATTAAGGAAGAAGAACTTCTGCTAAGAGAAGAGTCAGTGTAAGTAAGAATGCCTCAATATATCATGGTGAGATTAGTAGTAAAATCATGAGCACTGCGTTACATTTTCTGAAGTAGAAGTAGTTTAATATTTTACTCAACAGAGATTTATATTTTTAAAATTCCTGTAGTAAACACAGTAAAGCGCAGCAAAGATTTCCCTTAGTTATCGAAGAGTTGAAACTGCAGCAGAAGTCAAATAGGATGTTCTCCAAAATTCGGAGTGGATTTAGTGGAATTGTTGGATGAACAGTACTTTGGCAGGCGCTGCACTGGCATCCCTTGCAAAACTCTGACAAGCCTGGCCCAATGTGTTATTCCCAGGCAGCCGAGGTTGTGTGACATGCAAAAATCAGAATGAGAAGGAGACTGACTCATTTTAAATGGGAATGTGCCTACACCAGGATTCAGGCATGAAAAGGACATGTTTAAACACTGCACCAGTCCTTTCTTCCAACACATCGCCGATTAGCCCTGCAACTCCTACTTAGTTCCTGCAGATGCTTGCCCCATGCCCCCCTCCACTGATTCACAGAGACCCTTAATACTACTGCCTAGTACCCACTACCACTCCCCACATTCCATCACACAGATGCTCCTTAAACTATGCCGTCTTTGTTCGCACCTCACTGCACCATCTTCCTCTCGTTTTCACTGTTGCTAACAAACCCAGCAGTTTCCTCTCAAACAGGAAGTGTAAACGCTTTCTCTCTCAAAGCAGATACTGAATAGTTGCAAACTAGGAACTGCTGGTATTGAGAAGAAAGCGCTAAGTGTGTGTCTGTCTACACTGTAGGTTAAAAGAGGAATTCTCTCGATTTTGAATCTTTCTGCATTTGCACACGACTCCATTAATTATGTGTTATATTGAAATAGATAACATTATGCAACAAATAATATTTTCCATACCAAACTGATAATAAATCATGGTTTTGCGAGTGCTAATAGTGCTCACATTTATTCCTATTAAAACTTCCTGGTTTTGCAAGCTGGGCCAGTTCCAGAGATAATGCATTACAAGCCTTCCCGCTGAAGTATTTGGGTTCCTCTAGGCTCAATTCCAGTTATAACTGGCAGCTAATACTTTCACACATTCACAAATCCCTAACTCCTCCCCGAGAGCAGAGGAGAGTGGAGAGGTTTCGGCTTGGATCATCAGATTGCAGAGTGTTAGAGAAATGAATGGGAAATGATGCAGTCTTCTCAAAACAGTAAGATCTCTTCATAAATGTATGTGTTTGTGTGTAATAGATACATAATTATATATGTCTGTACTTACATACCCACACGCATAATTTCTGCACAGAGATACAAAACCAAGTGTTTCAAACACAGCGAGATGCACAGTACATATTTACTTTCAACCCTACAATAACACCCCTGACAATACCGTACAAGTTACAAAGCAGCCCCCAGAAGCAACCCTACAGTAACACTGTATGGAGGAAACATTTGTTAAGAAAGCAGGCTTGAGTTTGGAATACCGTAGTTAAAAACATAAGAACGCCCCACTGGCATCAGACCAATGGTCCATCTAGCCCAGTATCCAGTCTTTTGACAGTGGCCAGTGCCAGATGCTTCAGAGGGAATGAACAGAACAGGGCAATTATTGAGTGATCCATCCCGTTACAAACCAGAATTTTATTTTCCCCACTCCAAGCTGACTGGTTCCAAGCAGGACAAGAAGTGGAAATACTGGGTGGTGGGAGTGGGAGGACCATGGAGGAGAAGCCTCTTTCTAACCAGAATCAAAATAGGCAGTATTCCAAATCTTGTGAGATATCTTCTACCTATTTGCAGAAAGCAGGGGACAATCTCGAGTCAATGGGAGGGTTACTGCTCACTGGTGGGAAATGGATCAGGACAACAAGGTTCAAGGTGAACTCAGACACTGTGGAGAAGCAGCTGAATTTTTAATGGTTTTGTTTGGCTGAACATTCGAACTTCGGAAGTTTACCCTTCAGTAATATTTACGCACAAATGTCACTTAGTACATTAAAAGCAGCAAAGAGTCCTGTGGCACCTTATAGACTAACAGACGTTTTGGAACATGAGCTTTCGTGGGTGAATACCCACTTCGTCGTATTCACCCACGAAAGCTCATGCTTCAAAACGTCTGTTAGTCTATAAGGTGCCACAGGACTCTTTGCTGCTTTTACAGATCCAGAATAACACGGCTGCCCCTCTGATACTTGACTTAGTACATTATAAAAGCAGCATGGCCTAGCAGACTGAACATGGAATCAGGAGTCACTCCCAGGAATTCTTAGAAATGATTGAACTCGGTCCCTGCCACTGACTTCCTAATGTGGCTTTTAGCCAGTCACTTAACCCCTCATAGGACATCTACTCTGCAGCTGGGAATGTGCCTCCCAGCAGGGGTAGATAGACATGAGTTAGCCCAGCTCCACGTAACATACTAAAAATAGCAGTGTGGATGTTGTGGCATGGGCTAGTTGCCCAAATACAAGCCACTCAACCCTGGGGTCTAGCCCATGTCACTGACTATGCTGCAACAGTCACGCTGCTATTTTTAGCATGCTAGCTTGAGCAGAGCTAGCGTGCGTCTGTCTACCTGGGCTGGAAGGCATGCTCCCAGCTGCAGTGTAGACACACTCAGTGTTTCAATTTCCCCAACCACACGAGGGGATAACAATACTTACCTACCTTCCTGATAAGGTTGTTGTAGGGATTAGCTAATGTTTGTAAAGCCCTTTGAACATCAAAAAAGCTATATCAGGAGATATGTCGTTATGTGGCCTCTAGAACAGAAGTACGCAATTGTTTCATATACAGCTAGCAGTTCAAATTAGATTTAAACAACTGCACATTGCTTTAAACCTAGCCTCCAAAGAGGACTCCCAGACCACATCCTATTCATCATATAATCACAATAAAGAAAATTCTAAGTAAACCCAAATTGTTAGGCTTCTACTAGTATTCGTTATACACACTAAGTAAATCATAAGTGTAGGTATTATGGAATGCCATTACTAGAGCTTCTAGGGATGCATATCATTTCTTAATGAATAAACAGGAATGCCTTCAAAACTCTGGGAGCTTCATAAAAGTACCCATCACTTTCTGGAATGTGTCTCTGTTAGTGTACACTATGGATTTTAAAATACTACACTGCATGTGAAGATCACACATGTTCATGACCCATATATACCTTTCAGGAGTTATTTCTGGAAATGTTGAATCTCATAACAGCAATAAAAGGAAAATATTGTTGTAGCCAAAATAAATGTCTATCTGGAACATGTTTAAAAAGCATTGGAATATTTGTGTAAGATTGAAATTCCAGCCTTCATAGAAGAACAACTTGGCAGTTCAGAGATATCAGGGAGGAGGATAAATTCATAACGACTTTCTTACTTGATTTGACTATCTCATTAAAATGCTCAGTGATATAAAAAAAAGTCTGAAAACAGATTCTTTTGCTATAGTAAGATCAAAATGCCTTTGTTAGCTCTTTCAAATCCCTTAAAAAGGATAAAATCTATATGGACAGTATAAAACACACACTGCACATTTTGATAGAGCCTGCTAAAGCTTAAAATGTTTATGTTCCTCTTAAGGCCTGGCATTTTAAACATACAAAAGCCTGCATGTGTATCTTTTAGTAGAGAGGGAGAGGCAAGCACAGCAAAGAAACACAAGCACAAGGAGGGGAATGCATCAGGCTTGACAAGGATGCATGAAAAAATTCATAATCCAAACAAAAAATGGGTGGAAAAATGTGTTTTCATTGTCCCACCCTGCTAAGACAGACAGACAATATTTTATAGGTTGTTCTCAATATTTTTCAAAGTTACTGTTAGAAACACACACTAATTCTGCCTAATAAAATCACAAACAAGTGTTTCTATCAATAAAAGCATCAGCAAGAAGTAGTCCAAGAAAATTCTAATCTTTCACTTTAGCTTCTGACAATCCAACTGTGCACTATAAAGTAGAAATTTCGTAGGTCAGGTCTCCTTTCAATTTATAAGTCTCTTGTGTAACTGAGGGCATTTTCAAGAAGAAAAGGACTGCTGGGATATCCAGACAAATGGATGTTTATGTGGAAAACAGCTCAATATTGTTTGTTGTATATAAAATGCAAGACATTTATTTGTAAGGTGCTCATTGAAGTCAAGGAAATTTCACCAGTTTACACAATCTGAATATCTGGCCCAATGTCATTACAAGCTCATTATCTTCATTATTCAGCGACCCTGCAATTCAGAAGCATGACAGAAATATATGATCTATTAACCTGGCAGACTCCCCCCGCCTCCCTGTCGAAAGAAAAACAGATGATCAAATATGTCGAATCTAGACACAGAGTAATATACACTTATATACTAAAAAATACATTATATATAGATAATAAAAACAACAACAGTGACACTTCTGCCAAATCAGGAATGGTATCTTGTAACACTGGAATGATTGTTGCAGGAATGATCTGGTTTTCATTAGAAGGAAGTGATGGGTCCAATTTCTGCTCAGGACTGTTTGCTTGCATCTCCGTTTGTGTTCTGTGTTGGTGGTTAACCCTTTAACTGATGCATGGCATAGGCTACCATGCATGTCCTGCCTACTTCTGGCCTTGTGAGGCTATAGGCTATAGATAATGGGCCTGTTTTAAGATAAATGTCTGCACAATGTGATATAAAATTACTCCAGGTAATGTCTGCAGCCATGAAGAGTGGGTATGGAAGCTTTCTGTCTCTGATCTCAGATTGAAAGGAATTAAATTGATTAAAAGGCTGGGGGGATTGATTTATGCAGAAAGAAAAAAATAAATATATAATTGCACCAAAGCTGCATGCAGGCAAATTAAGGCCAGGTTGAGGGCTCTTTGAAAACGTGGCCCTTAAAGTGAATTTAGTGCTTGTGAAAGATGATGTCAGATTAAGAGCCCTGGGAATGAAGGCCTCTATTTATCCAGAGAGGATGTTCAGAATAGGCAAAGGCAATGATTGTTACTTCCTGCCAATGTGGATTTGGAGGGATCTCCTTTAGAGGTAGCCTCCAAAAAGACATTAGACAGGAATGACCCTCTGATCACTACTGATTTCAGCCAGAGTTGAACTGGCAAGCCTGAAGTGAAAAGCTCAGTGTCCCGTTACCCGAGTCACCTAATCCTCCATGCTTGTTTTCAACTTTTTCATCTGCCTGATGATGTGGGAGCATACCCATTTGGGGTACGTTAAAGTAATATTTTGGGACAATCTGGCTGCATCTTTACACATCTTTCTTTGTGAGGGGCAGGTATTATTCCCCATTGCTTTGTTACATTGCAAACAACAATTTTACTGCTCAGTATGTCAATTCATATGAACTCCCTCCATGGAAAGAAAATTACAGCAACCCCTTCAAAAGGATGCAGTGAATCTTATGGAGGATACACATGAATCACTCTTCTACATACTACCTACATAGTCAGGTGTCAAGATACAGGGCCAAAGTTTCCCGTTCCTATCCCCACTGCCAATCCCCATTGCATAGACTAATTTTATGCAGTTCAGAACTTGCATAGCTGTCAATGGAAGTTTTGCATTTAGAATATGCAGCACAGACCCACAATTACAGATGTGTAATGAGTAATTTGCTGGATGAATGTCATCTCTTTTTCTATTCAAAGACTACCCATGAACACATTGTGAAACTCTCAGATGTATTCACTATTAAAAGGTATGAAAAAAATGTAGTGACTATTTCTTGGTTTGCGAACAATTTACTAATTAACTCTTGAGATGTCAACTCCTGCCTACGAGTGGCCTGGGATGCCTGCCTCTATCACACAGTTGTTACATTTTCAAACAAGTATCTTTTTGCTTTCTCCCAGGCAGCCCCTCACACATGGGAGGTGCTCCCTGTAAACACCATGAAATTAACGCATTATCTTCCTTCAAAACCCTCCTTAAAACTCGACAATGATTAGGCTGTTGGGGTGCCGAGATTACTGCCCATCAGGCTGACCAATAGCGTATCACTGTTTTCTTGTACTCCCCTACTTGTCTGTATCCATTGGTTGTCTCTTGTCTTGTACTTAGATTGTAAGCTTCCTGGGGCAGGAACTGTCCTTTTCTTCCACGTTTGTACAATGCCTAGCACAATGGGGCCATGGCACATAACTAATACAAATAATAAATAACAGTTACACAAGTCCTGTTGGACTAATTTAACGAGCTATGAGAATTTCAAATTTCATATTAGAACGTAAAATTTGTTATTCACAACTCAACCATACTCAGAATCAAACTTTGCTTTCTGAGAATAGTTATTCTAGTAAAGCTCTTTCCGCAGTATTTTGTGACAAATGAACCCAGAGAGGGCATGAGTGCCGTTAATGCCAATGATCATTTAAAAATTCACAGAAATGTAAATGCAAACTCTTTCTGAGGTATTCACCTAGCTCTATGCACAATGTAGATCAGTGAAGAGAATTTTGCTCAAGCTTTGGAAGGCTCCACAAGAACATAGTATTTATTTATTTATTCTGTAGTCAAAAATTGAAGAGAATTTGCATTATTCATGTCTAAAATGTGAATAAATGCCAGCCATATAGATTGCATAGAGCAGCAGCTGCTCAGGCACCATGGCTAATGAAAGGGGATTGTTCGGTGTGTCCTGTCAGACAGAAGCTGGAAGAATCGAGTCTTACATTCCAGTTTACACATCTTTCAGGCACAGAAATCAGGTAGAGCTTGCTGAAGACATGAATTCCTGAGTCAAGCTATTCACATCTGCTACCTCCATAAAACACTGTCCAAACAATACACAAAGGTGTTTGATTTTACTAGTTGAGCGATGTTTTTAGAGTTACACAGGGAAGCATTGTAAGACATGTATTTAATTGTTCTGCCACCATTTTTAACATGCCAAGAGCAAGTTAGTCCAAGGACCACACAGCAAGGCCAGGAAAATTCAGACTGAAAAAGCAGATGAGGTGTGGTGTAGTTTGGGCCCCACAGGGAGCTGTAAGATCCCATGAAAAAAGGCGCATAGGTACAAGTACAATTTTGACTCCCTGAGGAATTTTTAATGTGTGTTGATTTTACCATGGCTAGTTCAAATGACAAAGTTACATGTGGCAATATTTTACTGTATTCTTCCGATTTCAGGATTAGGTAGGCATAACAAATCTCTGCAACTAGAGCTGGTTACAAACCCCTAAAATCCTCCTCTGAGCTAGCTTAATAAATAATATCCTACCTTCATATGGTGCTGTTCACGCCAAAGCGTCCCTAACTATGCAGTGCAAAAATTGTGTTTTGAAACATCAAAGTCTCTTGGTTTCACATTTTGTCACAAACTCTTAACTCAGCAGAAGCTTGTTGAAAGGGTTGAAAATTTATGCGCATTGTTAAAGGAAAGCGATAGGGCTGATTTATGAACTTTTTATTATTACGTACTTATTTATTTCTTAATATGATGATGATGATGATTATTATTTACCATTTGTAAAACCATTAGCACCCAATCAGAATGAGGACTCACTGTTCTAAGCAATTCTCAAACACACAGGAAGATTATAGTCTCTGCCCAGAAGAATTTAGGCTCAGATTTTTAAAGGTATTGCTCTGCTCCACACAGGAGGGCCTAAGTGACTTAGACAGCTAAATTTCATTTTCAGAAATGGCGTAGACACTTTTTCATGCAGTAGTAGCCGTGTTGGTTCCAGAATATTAGAGACACAAGGTGGGTGAGGTAACATCTTTTATTGGACCAGAGTCTGTTGGTGGGGAACTTTTGTTCCATTGGGACTCAGGCTCCTATGTTACTTTGGGAAATAGGCTGTAGTCATGTAAGTCACGTAGGAATTGCAACTCTGAGTGGTGCAACAGCTCAACATCTTTAAAACTCTGGGCCTTACAGTCTAAGCCCCAGATGCGGCAATGAGTCCTTTGTGAGTAGATAGCACTCTGCACCCACACAGAAAGGGGATGTGCACCTGCATTGAGCTCATTACAGAACTGGGGCCTGTTTTCAAGCCAAGTGGGTGTAACAAGCAGAGGGAATGGGGAGGAAGGATGAAAATAACCGTGGTAAGATCATGTGATTTCACAGACTAGCTTACATGCAACTTGATGTACATAAAAAAACAAACAAATACATAACACAGATGTCAGCAATTCCCACTGCAAAACCAGGCGTAACTAAAAAATTCTGCCGGAATCTTGTTTTGGGTTTGTTCAGACCCCAGACCCCAAAAATACAAAGCCAGGCAGATGAACCCAGAAAAAAAAAATCTGATTGAACAGAGGTATCCTACCCTCTCCCTTGTTCTCAGAACTCCATTGTTCTTGTTCTTCCCTCCCTCTAACTTGCCAGGCCATCTCTGTATTTGTTACTGGTTATAAAATTATTTAAATACCAAGTTTTAGATACAAAATACAAAGCCAAACTCTCACCCAGCTCAACAGCCTCTAATATCTAACTGTCATCTGCTCTCAGCAGATCTGCTCTGCTGTCATTGATATCAGCTGGGTCATCCCTTAATGAAAAAAAATGGAGCTCCAAAACAATATCAGTATCCCTGAGAACAATCTTTTGGAGAACTAATTTTAAAATGAAGGCAAAGAATTCATTCTCTCCTATAGCTCCAGTCTGGATGCATCCACAAATATTCCTAATCGCAAACCCAAGTAACATCTAGGCATCGTAATGAAGATTAACAGAGGCAGTTTCTGTCCCATTGGCGGAATATTTTTCTCTTCTCCTCCCTCAGCTAGGTCATATTTCTATGCGCCCTTTGGAAGGATTTATCTCAAGGATGGAAAATCCTGCCAGACCTTTTATTGGAGGAAAACCTCTCTTGGTTTCCCCTTCCCTTTAAATTGAACATTCTTGTAGACATACTTTGTAAAAGAATATCAAGATAGTAATAGTGAAACAGTGTTTCATTTGTGTTCCTGCCCTAAGCCCAAGCCTTAGCTAAAGTTTAGTATAACCACAGTATGTCAGGTCGTAAAGTATTTATGGTAACATGGACTTGGTAGCATGTTCATACACCCCAGCACATTTCAGACACTTCAAAACAATGTCCTGGATGCCTTTTTCTCTGCTCAAACAATTCCTTGCGTTACATCAATATACTATTTTGCTGTACTCCAACCATTTATTGCAAATTAGATATTTTAAATCTTAACATTAACTGCATGTTTTAGAGGGGCAGGAAACACAAATAAATCTGGGAGTTTATTCATGAAGTGACTGATTGATGTGGCCAGAAATAGGGCTTAAAATCAAAACAAAACCAAAGCTGGCACAAAGACAGCAAAGTAAGAGGATGGAGTGCTGGGAGTATTCAGCTCCAGTAATCTCACCTCACTGTGGTTTATCTCTGAAAGTCGGATAATTTATCCTCCTCATGGCAAGACAAAAGGAGAACTTGGCAAAGGGGGCAAGACAAGAGTAGACATTTTGTAACTGTTGAGGGCTAGCGTTTCTGCAGATAATTTTTTGCAAAAGGTTTCTAAATGGCCCCTGTCAGCTGAGTTGTGTTTTGTTATTTCAAAGTGACCGTGGGAGTCTAATCCAGTTCAAACCCTTTGTAAATTTTAATGGAAGTGTTCCTGTACAAAGGACAAAAAAAGCTGAGCTGCTGTTAGATAGTCAGGAAATCTAAATCTAATTTGCACTTTTAATCAGACCTACAGTCTCCACAATGCATGTTTGAGCTTCCTTGTTTTGCTATTGCATCTCCAAACCTGGTATCTATTTTATTACAAAATGCAATTCTCTCTTAGTTTTTGGCAACAAACAAATCAATCAACCCACCCACCCACCCCATCAAGATCATTTTTAGCATTGGGTAGGGTGACCAGCTGTCCCAATTTTATAGGGACAGGCCCGATATTTGGGGCTTTGTCTTATATAGGTGCCTATTACCCCACACCCTAATGTCCTGATTTTTCACAGTTGTTGTCTGGTCACCCTAGTACTGGGCGAATAACAGATTTTTCAGTTTGCTGGCAATTCCGAAAATCAGAAAAAAATTTAATTTCATGATGAAATGGATTTTTTTTTAAAATTTCCAGTGAACCAAAAGTCAAAGACCTGGCTTCAGTTCCCTCGCCCTCTCTGATGTGGAGAAGGGATTTGAAAAGCGGGGATTACGAATCGCTATGAATTGCTTCTATGAATGAAAATGAATAGCCACTGGGCCAGGGATAGAGAATCAGAATGGGGATGAGGGCACTCGCCTATGATATGAGACATCTGGGTTTGAGTCGCTGCTCTCATGACTATTTAAGTATTTATACAAAGTGAAGAACTTCCACAGGAGAAATTGAGACAGCTCATGCTAGAACAGCCCACAGCTCAGTGACAAGGGCATCATCTTGAAATGTGGGAGACAGATCCAATTCCCTTCTCCCTGTTTTGTGACCTCCCCTCCCAAAAAAAATCAAAACATTTTGGTAATGCCAAAATGAAATTGGTTTCTATATTGAAACATTTCAATTTTTCAATTTGGTTGAACTATTCAGAACACTTGATATTCGCAAGTAGATTTGGGTCAACCAAAACTACATTTTTCAGTGAATAAACTCTTTTGCTGCTCTCATGACTATTTAAGTATTTATACAAAGTGAAGAACTTCCACAGGAGAAATTGAGACAGCCCATGCTAGAATAGCCCACAGCTCAGTGACAAGGGGATCATCTTGAAATGTGGGAGACAGATCCAATTTCCTTCTCCCTGTTTTGTGACCTCCCCTCCCAAAAAAAAATCAAAACATTTTGGTAATGCCAAAATGAAATTGGTTTCTATATTGATTTGGGTCAACCAAAACTACATTTTTCAGTGAATAAACTCTTTTGCTGCACAAAGTTCTAATGATTCTCTGCAATTCAAGCATTCCACTTTGGGAGGTGGTGGGGCTAGGAAAGGACTGGAAAGATTGTATATGTGCCACAGGCAAAGTATATTTAAAGATCAAGAAAAAGAAAACTTTTCCATGCATATCAAGATGGCAGGCTTCTTGGAACAGGCATCCACAGTGTTCTTTTTTTACTGAATATTCTGTATGACAAACTTCTATTCTGCATGAAAAATAAGTGGAGAATCTGTGACCACAAACTACTCTGAAGTTCAGAGATCGGTAACAGATCAAAGAGCAGAATTTTGCTCTAAAACATGACAGGCTTGTTTTGCTTAGCCCTCAGTGTTAGCAGTCTGGTCAGAGAAAAGTCATGGAGCATACAGTTTACGTCCTGTCCATTGATGCCAAGTGTGTAAACAACACCCCAAATGATTCTATGGAATCAAGATTAATATTTTACATTTAAAACAGAAGCTTTCATCCAGGATCTTTGAGTGCTTTAAAAGCATGAATTAAGGCATCACAGTGTCACTGAAAGCTGAAGGTTATTACATCCCCTTCACAGATAGCTAAACTAAGGGATAAAGAGGTGAAATGATGTGCCCAGTAAATCAATGTCAAAGTTAGAAATAGTAGACCCAGGAGTTTTGACCTCCAGTCCCCTGATGTAACTGCCTCACTTAATTTTTCAGAAATTCCTTTGCTTCCCAATTATATATAATCTTACAGAAAATGAAGTCCATCAGGATAAAGCTGAGAATTTGCTTTGCTGCTCAGCTCAGAAAGTCAAGCTGAGCAAAATAATGCATTAAAAGACTATCTAACAAGACAGACTATTGCTGTTAGGTTACAAAAGTTACCTGTAACGAATTAAAACAATCATTCAACAGGATAGCAATCTGGTAGAACAAGCTTGAATTTAGCTGAAATTCAATTCCCCAGCTGTTCAGAAATGTTGATTTTCAGGCTTAGAATTAGTTACCACATCTCTACTGGATGATCTTCTAATGAAATAATGAGAACATTACTTCCAAGTCAACCAGACTTTGTGTCCTCCTTGGCACACCTAACTCCTTAAACTTCTCCTTTGGTGAGTCAATAAAAATAATAATAAATAAATGTTCTGCACTTATATAGTGCATTCCACCCAAGGATCTCAAAGCACTGCACAGACATGAATGATTTAGCTCCAGAACTACTTTAATGAGGGACTGGAGATACAGAGATATGTAGTGACTTGCCCCTCAGTTCCATGGCTGTAAAATGTGAATAATATTTCTCTACTCACAGGAGGGCTATGAGATTAAATCCACAAATGCTCTGGAGATTCACAGATACCATGGTGAAAGAGGCCACAGAAGTACTCAGATAGATAGTTTCTCTGTTTACAGACAGTGGAATTTCCCTTTAACCGGAGCAAAAGGGGCATTACTTGAACATTTAAAAATGATACTGAATAAAAACTATTGCATATATCATAGAGGCAAATCTGTCACTGGCTGGGTGACCATAGCTGTTTTAACCAGTCTGTTCCACCATCTCTTATTCTAAATGTTTAAAGTTAGAGTAAGAGGAGATTATATATTCTAATAATGACGATAAGAGAAACCACGCTAATTGACAGCCACCCACGGTGGTGATGTTTATGTAACAGAGAGATATTGGCCCACTGTGTTAAAAAACCTTCACTAGAGAGGAAGGCTGTTCCTTAGGGGGTAAAACACAGGAGTTGTAGCCATATTTTTCAAGGTATTTTTCAAGGAATTTAAGCTCCTAAAAGGCAGATAGTCTAGTAGGATTCTCAAAGTGCCTGGGCACCTAACTCTCACTGATTTCAATATCCTTAGAAATCTGGCCCTGAGCATCTGGAGAACCAGATTCTTTCCCTGGCTCTGCCACAGATGTCTTTGGTGAACTAGGACAAATCATATAACTTGTCCATGCCTTAGGTTCCCTCTCTTTAGAGCAGATAATAAGCCCTTCCTGCTTTGCAGGGGTACTGTGAGGATGAACACGTAAAGCTTGTAAATAGAGGTGGGATCCTTGGATACAAGGTATTAGAGATGGACAAAGTACTTTTCATTTAGAAAAAGTCGAAATGAAATGTTTCAAAAACTTTGAAACATTTTTCCTAAATTTTTTCAAGTCAAGAAATTCATTGATATGGACCTTTTCCTGCAAAAAAATTCAGTTTTGACAAATCACCATTTTTTCAGATGAAAAAGGTTTCATTAAAGAATTCCTGACTAGCTCTAATATTAACCTCTTTCATATGGGGAGTGGTGACGCTTACTTAGTGAATGTTTCTGAAGCACTTTAAAGATGTATGATACTCAGCCCCCCAATAGAGCATAAATTTATGGATGCATACATGTGCTTAAAGCTAAGTAAAACTTTGCAGGACCAGGACTGCAGTGTTATAAGCAAAAAAAATAAAAAAAATAATGGATTTATTTTAAACAGCCCCAGGGACAGAGACAAACACTAGCCAGTTCTTTATCCTGGTGTACTTTGGAAAAAGAGCCAGAATTCCCATGTCTATCTCAAAAATTACATAGGATATTTGAAGAATATATTGTGTGTGAAATATTTTAAGGGGTTTTGCCATCTTTATTAAAATTGCCTTGTAAATTTCTACTCAGTTCACCTGGAACTTCTGCTTCCCAGCTGGCAGAATCCATTTGGATCACTCAGCAGGCCACCTAGCACAATTAGTGATGATCTGCCCTCAGGAGAAACAGGAACGTATTCATTTAAGGATGTTATTTAGTCATTTTTGGCTCCTTTGGAGAGGTCTTCTGCCTACAGAGCTTTGGAGGAATAAGAAAGACTTAAATTAAACACTGTCCAGACTAAACAAAAGGAACAGTGGGAAAGTCTTGGTACATGAAACTGGGAAGCAGGACAATTGCATCTGCTAGAAGGAAAGAATACACAGTTCCTCTTATTTTAGAGAAATTTATCCTTTGCAAATACTAACGATCCAAATGCTCTTTAGGATAATATGAAAATCTGTTGCTCTCTTGAGGCACATACATAATTCCCTCAACACTAATAGGATCTATTAGATGGACTTAGTGCAGTGAGTGGGAGTTCAGGGGAAAGGAACCGTGTTCAACGGCAGCCGCAGGCTCACTGGACCTGTGCTTTGGCAGAAGGAAATCCCTCCTGGGAGTGGTCTGTGTGCAAAGCAGTTAGGATCTTTCTTGAGCTGGGGTGGCTCTGATTGGTCTGTAAAGTGGATGTTGCTGAGCTGGAAAGGGAAATGGATAGGTTGGCTGGAGAACATACTGAATCAGCAAAAAATCCACCCAACAGCTCCTGCTAAGCCTCTGAGTGAAATAAGGCTGCCCCCTGCCCCGCGACCCCATCATAAAAGCTGAGGGAGAGTGGCCACACACCAAGGCTTTAGGGTGAACACTCCTAGGTGCCAGGAGCCTGCTAACATAGGGTAAGACTGTAACTCACTGTGTGTGCCTGCAGAGGAAATCAAGGAGATACAAATCATTCCCTTACATTTCTGTATGTAATCTGGATTGTCAATCTGCCCCAGTGAAGAACGTGCTCCTTAGGGCCACTACTTCTCCCCACCTACGTGGATGTGGGGAGGCCAGAGAGTTGGCTGTGTTCCATCTATGCGTCAGCATGCACAGTTTATCTGGCATGGGGAGAGAAGTTGCACCTGGTTAAGGCACTGCAGCAGCTTAGTTTCCCCCAAGAGCAAGGGGGGAACCAAGGGAACATCTGAGTCACAATATCCTCCTTTGACTCTTCCTGGAGCAGTGCAGCTATCTGCTCTCTCTTTACTTAGGGCAAGAGGTTAAGTCTCAACCTGCACTCAGGTTTGGTAAATATAAGTCAAAAGATATAGGCAGTCTGATCTCTGTCTGGCTATTCTGCCTTGTTTCTACCTAGTCTCATGACATCAAACCATTGACAGTAGGGTTAGCCTAGAGCAACGAAAAGTAAAAACGTATGTATATATTTTTTTCCCTTTCTTGATTCCACCTGGACATTCTAAAGCCGAGCTTCCCATTCCTCCTCTTGGTTGCATGTCACACGAAGAGAGCCTACGAATAACTGACCAGTGTAAACAGTAAAGAGGAATCTGAATTAGCTATGTGGGATGTAACTATGTACAGTAGGATGAAATTAAGGAAGGAAAATTTAGTCTGAATATGAAGAAAAAACATTCCTGACAGTAAGATCTATAGTATCAACCCGTGGAAGTGTCCCCCCAAGGGAAATGGTAGAAGGCCATAGCTTTTCACTTTTCAAACTAGTTTGGATAAAACACTAGAAAATGTGCAATAGGGAACAATCCTCTAGTGGCACAAGAAAAGGACTAGTCACTCTTTCCTATCTCTAGATGCTATGATTTTATGACTCATCTTAATTGTTCTTTAAAGAAAGTATACGTATGTCAATGCTATGTCTAAGAGTATCCTGATGATTAAGTGGCTGGGTGGATAGAAAAGTGTGTGTTTCTGTGAACATGTGCACACATGTGTTTTGGAATAATAGCAGGCTGAGGACGGAATGGATTAGGACAGGAGTTTCCTTCATTCTGGGAAAGGGGTTACATCATTTAACCACTAAACGTGACAAACAGCTGTAGCCTGGATGCCATTTGGCTGAATTTTAGTTTTGATTAACAGTTGATTTTAAAAGGTAGGATATAGCCCATGAGAAATAATCCCAAAACTCCCATGAGATGAATGAAAGGGACCAGTGGATGAACAAAGGGGGAAGAACAGAAGGAACTCTGTACTCTGCATTGTCAAGCAGTATGCACACGGGACCTCTCAATAATTTCTATTTAACAATCTTAAAAAAATAAAAATAAAAAGCATAATATCAGTTGAGACAAGCATTTCCCCAAAGCAAATATTATTCATTAATTTAGCTAAACTGCATTCCCATGTGATCATCAGTTCATGGCCTGGATACCTTCATCTCTTTATTTATGAAATAATAATGGAATTATATTTAAAAGCAGAGCATCAAAGTTCAGTGCCTCCGATAAGTTTGCAGTCTAACTTTGCCTCTGGCAATACAATCCCTCTTATTAATGCCTTGTCCTGGTTCATAGATGGATGAATCACTATATAGATATCAATACAACCTTTAGCCATATATTATCAAAACCAGTGTCCATAGCGATTTTAGAAGGTTTCATTACAATGCTGTATGTAGGTGTGGATTGAGATGCAAATGTTTATACTGATTACCATAATTTCATATCCAGGAGCCCTGAATGATTTTAGCTGTAATAGTTGTAATGTGGAGCGCAGATGCTTTTTAGAAATCTCAGCATCAGTACAGATGGCTGAACTGAATCTTTTGAAATTGTTGAGCATCTCATCTGACGAAGTGGGTATTCACCCACGAAAGCTCATGATCCAAAACATCTGTTAGTCTATAAGGTGCCACAGGATTCTCTGCTGCTTTTACAGATTCAGACTAACATGGCTACCCCTCTGATACTTGAGCATCTCATTGGTTCCTGATTACCCGGATTCCAAAAGGAGTGGAAGGCTCTCTATGCCTTGCAGTTGGTACACAGCACCTCACAGGATTATGCCGAGATTTCCCGAATACAGTTTTCAAATAAATAGGCAAGCGGTTTGCTGGCTTTTACTATTGTTATTATTCTGGGACTTCTTAAATATTATCCTTCAAATAATCATGGAGGGTTTTAAGTCTTAGCATTTCCCCAGAATGCTCCACAGTATGAGAGAAAGAACGAACGAAAGAAGAAAATGACTTCAGGTTATTCGCTCATGTCAAGAATCCAAGCATATGCGATTAGCTACAGCAATTAAACCAAAATAAGTAGAATGGTGTGAAGCTTTGGTAAATGTCAGCTTCTTAAATGCAGCTAGAGGGATTACACATTGTTTCTGAACACACAAAACTTTTATTGATAGATTAAACAGGCTCTTTCTTTCTTTCTTTCTAGTTACCTAATATTAGTGGCCTACATTTTCTAAAGGGACTGGTGCTTTGAGGTTCTTCAAGTTTTAGATGCTAAACTTAAGCTTTCTTGAAAGGGTTCAGTTTTCATAAAGTGCTGAAAACCAGGCCCTTTAACATGTCGTACAACGGACGGCAACGAACATCAGTCACTTTTGAAAGTGTAACTCAAGTTGTTTTCATTAGTAGGGCTGAGATTACCAAAGGGGTCTAAGGATGTTAGGCATCCAACTCCCTATGACTTTCTCGATGAGTTGAGTACCTCACTCCCTTTACCCCCTTTGAAAATCTCAACCTTAAGTTTTGGATGATGGACTGCACAGGTAAAGCTTCATGTAAGTATTATTAGTGATAATAATCGTACTCAAAATAATGGTAATTATGAAAATGAACATGACCTTATATTTGTACCACCTTCATTCCAAAGAATCTGAGTTTTCCTTATTTAAATTCAGATGCAAATTTCAGTTTATACATGGATCTCTTTTCAGGAGTGGGTTCGGTTCTGCGGCCTGCAACGTGCAGGAGGTCAGACAAGATGATCACAATGGTCCATTCTATGAGTCTAGGAGAGAGCCAGTGAAGTGCAATCATCTCTTTGGGTGAAAGTCAGAAACTGTTAAACAGCGCACAATGAAGAACAGTCTGTCCGGTTAGAACTAATTTGAATCCAGCCTCTTACATACTGCAATAGGGACCATAAAAGAGAGAAACATACACACAGTGACATTTTAAAATGCCCAGATATAAATCCTATTGTTTTATTAAACCACCCCACAAATGCAACTGAAATGATCATTCATATTCTCGACTGTCATTAAAAAATACCAAATAAACTGTAACTTGTTCATTTCCTTTATCCTCAAATATTTAACTGTCTCTAGACAGTGCAATCAAGGGTGAAGGTTATTTGTGTCATACTTGCCAAGAAAGCCCCCCTTTCAACACTTAGGAAACACAGTCAAATTGCAGATAAAGAAGCAGCCAAAAATGATCCTGTCTTTTTCAAGTATTATTTATCGCCTTGATGTTCTTTATTTCTCTTAAGGTGGAGACATTCGCTAGAGCAAGGTCCAATAACTTAAAAAATTGGATTCAACAACAATTTAATTTTGCTGCATATGAAACTAACGCTGGGTGAATATCAAGAGTCAATGCTGTGCATGACTAACAAAAACCCAAATAGATTCTATTCCTTTTCCTAAGAAATAGGCCAAAAATTAATAAAAACCAACAAATGCTACCACCCACCTTATTCTTAGATAAAACTCCTGGCAACTGCCAATAAATAAATTAATATGAGAAATTTGGCTGCACTGTGTGTTGTTTGTTGTTTCTTTGTATTTATGCAAAGACAATTTGCAATTAAAGAAATTCCTACCATATGACTTAGCAATATTAACATCCATATTCTATGAGCTGACTTTGTTTCTGCCCATTTGCAATGACTAATCACAACCACTTTTGAAAGTAGTATACTCTCAGTCAGAACAGTGAATACTCATCAGCATAATTGATAAAACGGTTTCAGTAGATCAATGTGCTTGAATTAGCCCACTCAAAAAAACTGGTTATTACACAATGTTCTGGATTGGTTTATTCTAACACTAAGCTCTGTTTTGATGAGAGGATGAAAATATTTGTTCTGTGTAACAGATTAAGGGCCTGAGACTGCAAACCCTTACCCAAGGGGATCTTTACTCACACAAGTAGCTCAGTGACTTCCCAGGGCTACTGGCAAGAGTGGGCTTACAGGACTGACCCCCTATTTTTGCAATGTGCCTCAGATCCTTTGGCTCAACAGGCTGCAGTATAATGGTAAGGTACTATTATTAAGATTATATTATTGTTCCCTCACACCACCACGGTTTCAAGGAATTAGCCCTGTGGAAAAACTCCACCTTAAGAACATTGTCCTAAGACCCCAGACTGCATCACTTTTTCACAGCTGTGGGAGAAGAAGCCCTCTTTCCCAGCTGCTCAAGTCGAAAAGCTGGGCCCGCTCCTAATAACATCGGTAAGACTGTTAATAAGACTCCTGATGAATGATTAGTATGGATTTCTGCACTGCTAATTTCCGTAACTATCACTCTTTGAAAGACAGCTCAAGGGATTTTGGGTTCAGGGTGCCTCTGTCTCTGCAAACACAGACCTGCATTATTTGAAAAAGTTCAAATTGGTGTATCCCGTTTCAGTGATCTAATGTGCACTGCATTTTAAAATGATACAATATTTTGAAACACCAACCTAATTTACTGATACTTTCTGTTTATAAAAGTCTTAGTGGAGCTAAACTCTCACAAAGGCATGCAGTTTATTCTTCTTAAGACAACACAAACAGGGCATGGGTTTTAATTTTATTTTTCGCATCTTCAAAGCTTTATACTGAAATCTGCTTCCATAAAGAATCGCAGCTCTTCTTCCCAACTACAATGCACACACTTGCTTGCAGCTGTAGGTCAATTGCAAGGGCCGGTTTCTCATTGTCCTCATTGGTCATTGTTATTGTGTGGTTGTGCCTGAGTGTTGCACTGTTGAGATGGATTCATTTTCTTTACTTATTCTTAGTAAAAAGCCAACATGTAGAATTTATTTTGAAATCTCTCTCTCTATATATTTAGACAATTCTATATTCCTGTTTACACACACACACACACACACACACAAACACCCCCACTGCTTGTCTACACAGTGTGTTAGTTTACACCAGTAGGGTGTAAATTCTGGTCTGCCCCAACATGTCGTACACTCACTGGCTCATGTGGACCATGCTGGCATGCCGCACAAGTTCCCTAGTGTGTGTCAATGCATTTCAAATATATTTTAAAAAGTATATATTAATGTTCTCTGGGGAACTTTAAGTGTGCTCCAGCAAGGTCCATGTGAGCCAGTTAGTGTGTGACACACTCATGTCATCTAGAATTTACACACCCATTGGTGCTAACACACCACGTTGAGAAGCCCTACATTTTATTTTCAAACAAATAAGGAAAAAAGGTAGCGCAAATTTTAGACCAAAGCTGAGTCTGCCTCGTAAGTTTTGGGCTATAAAGAAAGTCTCTCTAAGGCTTGTGACCTATTCCATCTTGGCATTTCTCTGACCACGGTCAGCCCCGCAGCTTGATACAGGGATTTGATCTGGGAGTTCTGGGGACTAACCAGTGACAGTATGCAGCCGAAAGTTCACAGAAGTAAATATTGTTAACTAGTAATTATTCATTTAACACCAGAATTACATTCCGTTGGTTATATTAACTAAATCTCCTAAATCCCAGTAGGAACGCCTAATTACAGCACAGAGACAAATTCAGAGGTGCATTTAAGTTTATCTGTGCGTGTGCGTCATATTATACCTTTATATGTTGTGTATGTGTGTTAATGTGTATGTTTGTGAATAAATATATACAATATATAAAATACAGCCTGATTATGTGGACTGCTATTGTGTCATCGCTATAATATTCCTCCGACTCAGTCTCACGAGCATTCTGTCCTGGAACAAGAGCAGTGAAAGTACCTGAAAGCCTGAGACAATGTCCAAGTTCCTGTTAGATTGGAATGTAATTAGTGCAAATTAAGCAGCATCCTGAAAAGGGGGAGGTCAGAGAAAACTGGCAGGGCCAAGTAGGGTCATTACCTAGCATTTTATAGCAAAGTAAGGCAGGGGGGTGTTTGAGTTACTAATGCCACTGTAGTTTCAACTCTGGCTCTATTTCTGAGACTGACTTTTCTAGCCACGCTGGACCAGATTAATCGGGTCAGTATGTACCTATTGAATCAGCAGCAGCCAGGGTGCCAGTGATTGCAAATTCAACCCAATAATGCAGATTTCCAGATTTGGGTTCTTTTTTGTTTTAAATAGGAGAGAATGTAGGGGACCCACCAAGGCTCCTTGGTCTGTTTCATTCCAATGCTAGCTTTTGACATGAATTTAATCGTGACATGAGCTAGATAGTCCTGGAGACAGATGGAGATAAAGTCTTATTTATCTCAGTATCCCACAGTTCAGAACAGGAGTGCTGCAGGTCACATGTGCCAAAAAATTTAGCTTGTTCTTCTTACTTCTAAAATTAGTTGTATCTATGAAAACTAAAATGAATGAATGAATGAATGAATGAATAAATAAATAA
Source organism: Chelonoidis abingdonii (assembly GCF_003597395.2). Lineage (NCBI taxonomy): Eukaryota > Metazoa > Chordata > Testudines > Testudinidae > Chelonoidis > Chelonoidis abingdonii. The sequence continues at coordinate 4,150,173 of NC_133791.1, forward strand.
ATAAATAAAGTGCACAAATTGCACCTTTAACAGGAATCTTTCAGGAATTCTCCAAGATGTTTGGTCTTTCACCTGTGTCAAAGGACCAGTTCCACAAAATTGCATGCAACTATGCAAGTCAAACTTTGTAAGTTTTAGTTCATCTCCAGGAGATGGACATCCTAAGCAGCATTTGGTTATGTGATCATAACTTATTAGGGATCATTAAAACATCTGAGATGAGAATCTGAAATTACTAACAAAGGTTGAAAAATTGCTCCATTACATATTCATTATCTACCTATTGATGATAGCTGAAAAAGTCATTAGCTTCGGTGGAGTTACTTCTGATTTAATTTGATTTTAAACGAATTCACAATTTCACCCATTTTATGGCAATGGAACTACTTGCATGAGTAAAGATTATTTGTGTGAATAAGGGTTTGCAGGGTTAGATTCTGTTTCATCCAAAACCAAGCAAATGCACCAGAAATGTGAGTGAAGAACATGTGTCTTTTGGCTGAGATATTCAAACTGTTTAGACAGACACTCAACTCCTACTGAAACTTAATGGAATTTGGGCACCTACCTCCTTCAGGCCAATTTGAAAAATCCAGCCTTGAAGTCCGATGTACTGTAGCTGTGTTTACTCCAGGCTTTTATATGTTCTGTACGCAACTCAAATCATTTTGAGAGATCCATAGCGAGGATATGAAGACCTCATCGTGAATATTGTCCCCATCTGTAATTTAGGGAGAATTTGCACCACTGCCTGTGGTCACAGAGCAAAGACGATCTCTATACACTGTTCATTTGCTGTTTGGGAATAACAGGGAGTTTTCAAATCTTAGAACAGGCATTTAAAAACCAAGACAAATGAGACAACTTTGAGCATGGTCACATACTCTGTTTTAGGTAAACTTTGTCATCTATGTCCATGCAGTAGCCACCCAGTCAAAGATCTTAGTGCTATAGACTTTTCCTGTGTCTCACAAAACACAAAAACCCCTCCGGCATAGCAACAAAAAAATAAATATCAAAAGAACATTTGAAGAGCTCAATAAATTGATCATATTTTGCTGAACCTTCACCCTTGTAACGACAGTACCATTTAAATGCTAATGTCATTTTTAAAAAAGTCAATTACAGAAGTTTTAAAGTAATGGAGTCAGCAGTCTTGATGTAAATCTGTTATATTAATCTGCTCCCTACCCTGTATCCATGGGCACTGATGCATTCACCCCCTTTTCCCTGGAGGTAATGTTCCCTCACAGTGGTACCAGTAATTGAATCAAGTTGATACAGACACCAAAAATATTGTAAGTCTTGTAGGTAATGAAAAGCATATGTTGATAAAGCCAGTTGCTGTATTTTTGGATAAGGGAGCACTGACATTTTGGGAACTCTGAAATTAAAGTTAACCCTTTGGAGATTAAGTGACCTGGGCTCTTCACTGCATACTCTGCTAATTTTGCTGAGGAAAGCTGTTTGAAAACCCTCCATACTATACCAACCAGCCCCTCTTTCTCCACACCCCCAACCCTGCCACACACTTCTCGTTCGAAGTACATTTAATCCAGTAACGTATGGTTTTAACTAGGGCTGGGTGAACTGGTTCAGATTAAATGAAAACAGAAGTGGATGTTCTCTCAGGCATGTTCCAGTCATGAAGAGAACCTTTCTGAGGTTCTGAGTTTGGTTAATATTTTAAAAACATATTTTCCATGCCTTGCCTCTTCCTGGATTCAGCTGAAACCACATGCAGAAAGAACATGAGAGCTTATAGTGCTTAGATCCAGGTGGAATGAAGATGCAGTGGAAATCAAATGAAGAGAGCCTGTTTTCACAAGATTTGTGGTATGATTTCTAGACCAGACAAGTTCAGTTAAACATCTACATTTTGAATCAGTCTTCCAATCCTACTAAGGTTTGTCTATTGCTAACACAGAATCTTACAAGTGGATTCCAAAAACAAGTATGACTGATGCACTATTTGAAAGAGCACTGGAAATCCATGGAAATGACCATGCATGCTTGCTAGTGTATTGTATTGCAACAAAGTATTGTACTTGCATTGAATTTAGACTGTAACCCCTCACACTGAGAGCCTATTATATGTAACTGTCTGTAAAGCACAGTATACATAGATGGTGTTTTAAAAGTATATATATATATATATATATATATGTACTGGATAGCGACTGGATAGCGTAGTGGTTAAGAGCGCCGCCCTTTGATACGGGAGACCGCCCTTTGATACGAGAGACCGGGGTTCAAATCTCGTCTGGTACCCAACTTGGCCAGTAGGGGTCCTTTGGCAAAAGACCCCCTAACGCTTCAGCTGCTACCTCAAAATATGAGAAGTGCCGAACTAGGAGAGTCATGCGGCTCGGACGTTCGCCCGGAATTAACAAGGGTCCGCGCCAGATGCTGAGGAACCCGGACAATCTGACGGATAAGTGGGCTCTGAACAAAACCATTCATGGCGAGACAAGAGACCTGGAATTGAGGGGAATGCTACTACAACAGTACGAGGATGTGGAAAGTGACGGCCAATGTCCCATGGTTGGTAGGAGCCCTCGGGTGTGACTCCTAAGGCTGGTGAGTGGCTCCACAGATCCCAGGAACAAAATCGAGTATCTTGTCTTCAGAAGAGTTGCAGTGCTAGGACAGCTTACGGATACTTGCGCAGAACCCTCAAACTCCCAGGCCTCTGGTAGAGGACCCGAGGTTGAGGAAGACACATACCACCCATAGGGGTGAGAGGGGAATTTTTTAATTTTTTTTGTACAATATAAAATAAATATATATTATATAAAAACAACATTTGAAAAGGGACTTTTATCTGGCAACAAACTTTGGAGAAAGACCAACATTTTATAACTCTTCAGTCCACGTTGGCCAATAATGATACATCCATATTATTTAGGTTTTTAAAATGGCTACTTTACATACGGTGCATATTAAATAATGATTCCTACAGGTTTTTAGAACCACAATTTACTGGGCATGCTGAGTATCCTTCATAGATTTCACGGGTTATTAGAAATAATACACAAACTCCTGTTGCTATATCTCCAACAGAACTTTTATGGTGTATGGTTTTGCTGAATCACAGATTACTGACTTTAAAAGTAAATACTGATATCACATGCCCGCTATTATCAATTCTTACAATCCCTTATGTTAATCTAAAGATTAAAAGGTTAATCATATTCAGCAGCACAAGACTGTCATTTTCTAGTCTAACAGAGACATGGGGCCTGATTTTGGTTTGGGCTGCTATTTAAGCCTATAGTGCTATATGCATGAACCGCTCTTCTGGCTTGGTGTATTAGGGACCATCACAGGAACAGAGAGAGAAGGTGAATGGCCATTTGCTTTACAGTAGGATGCTGGAGTGAGTCTATGGGCATTCAGGTCTCCCTTATCCCACAGCTCTTGTAATTTATAATTTGCCCCCACAAAACATACTGGAGTTACTCAGGGTTTACACCAATGCACCAAAGAGGAGAATCTAAAATTACTGACATGAGCAAGGGTTGCCGAATTGTCCCATTGTACATTCACCATCTACCATATTTGGCCTAATTTTTACATCACAAGATTTATAATTTCTAATTTCGACATCCAAATACAGACTATGTACAAACACAAATATATATTATTTATGTTATATATCAATGTATATGAAATCAAGCTTGACTTTTGCATTTAATATATAAATATAGAGACGTAAAAATAGAAAAGGAAAGAAAAAAGATGAAAAACATGCAGCTTATTTTTTCTTCTATATAAGGATTAACAATCATTTTATATATCGCACTTTTAAAATAAATCAGAAACAGCGCTTCCAGACCAGTTAATTGTCTCTATGCGTTCAGTACATTATATAAAAACACTGCCTGTTTTCTGCTAGAGAGAGGCTGATGCACCATAAATCAACTTCTGCCGCTTCTGTCCTCTATAAATTAATTTCAAGTGTGGGACTAATAAAGTTTTAGCAAAACAACATTGAACACAGATAAAATATTTCCAGTGAAGTTATAAATCTAAACAGTTTGGAGCAGTGTGCTGCACAGTTATTTTTTTCGCTTAGGGCCTTATTCTGATGTGGTTCTGGGGTTAAAGGGATCCACACGGTTTTAAAACAAGGTTCAGAAAAGGCAGCTCCAAGTTAACCACAAAATTCAGAACATGCCTAACAACATCTCAACATTCTCAAAATCTGGAACTTTCCCAAAAAACTAACGGCTCTAATATCACACGAAATCAATCCAGAGTTTTAGAAAGTCTGCTGCTACCAATAGTGTCAGATTTTTTTATTACTATAAAGTTTTCCCTCTTTACTCCAGTCCCTCTACTCTTCTCGCAAGGGACAGAAGGTTTGTAATCCTCAGCGTGGCTCACATAGTATTGCTTACGGATGGTGCTCAAAGTTAACACTGCTATATCATTGCCTCACATGAAACTATTACACTGTACGAGGGACTTGTTCTCATGTAACAAGGCAAAAGCTTCCAAGATAGTGTTGCCGCAAAGCTCTCTTTATGCATATGCAAAATCTGATATTTCCAAAAACATTTGGAAGAGTTTAATAAACTGAGTCATCAGGGCAATATTTAGCCACTTCTATGGACATGTTCTGTCCTCGGGACATGAACCCTGAATTTGCCCCACATATTATTTTCCCATTTTAGCAAAGAAATTTAAAAGTTTAGCTAGAAATATTACTTCTTACAGCAAAATAACAGTGTTCGGCTGTAAGTCCAGACAATTGTGACAATTGCATTTTTTCCCACAAACCTGGCTAAGTTTGATTTTAAATTATATTTCTTCCTTAACAAAAAATTTCCCACACAGTTCTGCTCTCAACGACCTGGAAGTCATGCATCCAAGAGCAGTTTATTTTACTGGAATAATAAAATCCAGAAAAGTGCTGCCATTTCTGACATAGTGTTCATGGATCCAGTATTGTGAACAGAACCACAATCCTTAATGATTTGACTTGGACTTAAACTGTGACATGGTTACTAGGAGAACTAGCCATCTTGTAAATCTACACAGGAAAACAAAGATACATGTGTATTGGGGCAAATTCTTCTTTCATACCAGTGTAAAATGAGTAGTAACTTTCTTCAGGTAAGTGCAATTGCTTCAGGCAACGCCTGCATAATTGAGAGAATTCAGCCCTCTTATCTTTAATAACATGCATAAAATATTAGGTATGTGAAACAAACAAACAAAAAAATCAAAGTATTATGATTCTCTCCCTGCCACTGTATGAAAAGTTGAAAATAAACTTATGCTGCCAGAATGTTTGGATCTTTAGCATTTACATTTGTCAAGAGGTATTAGTTTTATTTTATTATTTTTCTTTAAGGAAAAGGCACTCAGTAATAGACACATCAAGGCACATGTTTCTGTAGAGTATATTTTGCCTCAGAGTCCAGCTTTGAACTAGTTAAGTGAGGCTTGTTCCACTCCTTTTCCCTAGAGAGTATTGCTCTGTTACTAGCAAGGCCAGACCTATTGTGCCGGCAGTTCTCAGCGAACACCGTGAAGTAACTAGTGCTTCCTTGGCAAATTTTTACTAAGAATGTTTGGGTCTGGGGAAAAAATAACAAAAACTAAAAACAAACAAACAAAGCTACAAAAACATATACACACCTTGGGGTGAAATCCTGACTCTGCTGAAGTCAAAAGGCGTTTTCCCACTGACTTCAATACGGCCAGGATTTCACTTCCTGAAGTTAAAGTTATAACATGGAGCAAAAATTAGAAATATACAGCTGAGCAATCTGCTTGGCTTAACTGGAACATTAACTATAGGGCAGCATTTGACTCTAGAATTGGAGTTCTTTATACACAGAATTACAACGCAACAAATAATTAAAGTCATGTCAGGCAGCTTTTTGTCAGGTAAGCATTAGTATTTTTAGAACTGATTTTGTTTGTAAAGAAAATACAGCACCATGCCTGCTATTTAAACAAACAAAATTCTGCATGAATCAAAGCCCCATACTATTTATTAGCCAGCCAAGAAAACACAAGAGTTTGGGTTTTGTTTTTAAGGTTCAGATAAAGTTGGCAGCAGCTGAGGAGCTTCTTTTGAGAAGAGGAAGAAAAAAGTATATTTTATTTTAAGTTTTAAAACTCTCTAAACTCGGCCAAAAACATATTTGCATATTACTGTAAATTCCATCTTTCAGCAACAGAGGGCGCCTTCATACAGGAGTCATAAGCAGTGTTCAGGCAAAACAATATGCTTAAGACAAAAATGTCATGCTAATGTGTAAAATATCAGCCTGACCAGTTTTTAAAACATTTCCTCTCCAGGGATATGCTATAAAACAAAAACAACAGAAAGTACACATCAAAATAGTCAACATTTAGGTACTGTAGCTCATATTTATCTTAAGGTTATTAAAAAAGGTTAGTTTTTTTTAAAATTATGGTTCTTTTCCATATAAAGCATTATGTTTTTTAAAACGGAAGGTACGTGTATACATTTTAATATTTTACAGATATTCCCCTATATTTCTTCATCCTAAAAGGAGATCAGCTTCACCGTACTACACTTGATCAATTACTAGAGAAGTCAACGTACATAGGCACGTTCTGTAGTGCTGATCTTCTTTGTCACTTTAATATTTCCAGAGTCTGAGCATCTTCTGATACTATCTTATGACCTGATCATTTTTATTTTTCAAAGGGAAAATTATACACATGGTGAAAAATGATTCAACTCAATATATTAAAATAAATGCTATTTGCTTCTTTTTAAGCTCTCCATGTAACAAACTGTGTTGAAATTCCATTTATATTTTAATAGCATATAACTTTAATGAGGTTTGCACTGATTTCTTTTAAGAATACTTTAGCTTAAGCCTAGAACAAAGCTACTGTATCTTGACATATTACTCTATAAATGCCAAATCCTACAACTGTTTACATTGAGTTAGATGGTACTGTGTTACCATAGTCAGACTGAAGGAATGAATGAAGAAAAGTTCTCAGGATAATTTTCATTCATAAGAAGTTAGTACAAGTGTGAACTGACAGTCGTCATATCACAATTAATATCCTAACACATTCTCAGGCAGCAGAGATTTTATTTTAAAAATTATTTCTTCCACTATGGATAAAGTGTGGCTTACCTGGTCAGTAGAGACTAGGCAACATTTTAAAATAGTGTTCAGCCACTTTGAAATCTAATCAGTTAAAAAAATTGAATTAAAAAGAGTCTAAGGAACTACATTTGCTCTAGAGTTTCCCTGCCATTTTTCTGTGGTTTTACAAACACATTTTCCTGTCTCTCTCCCTTGTTCCTGCAGGAAAGACTCTCACAAACAACAGCGGAAACTGATTAACGAGCTAACAGAGAAGAGAGTGAAAATGACTGTACACCAAGTGCTGCCAAAACAACAAAGTAAACAAATTAGGAAAAATATTCAATACTTTCCCTCACACTTACAAGTAACCTTAAATGCTTCTTGTAACAAAACAGGTAAAAACAATCCAAAGAGAAGTATGATTTTTAGGATGAAGCTGTCTGCTTTTTCCGCACTAGGTTTGTACTTATTAGAAAACGGTTTCCCTAACCATTTAGAAGTGTTTGGCCTGGCACACAAAGTTCCACCTGTGTCAGCAGAAACCACTTTTAAACTGGGGTTTAAAACAGTTTATAACCACTGGTTTAAAAAAATCATATAGTGAGGGTCTTAGAAGAGGGATAGCTGATGGAATCTTTCAGATAAAATAATAAGCATCCTGAATTTCTTCCAAACCCCAAGCCTTTGGAAATTAAAAAAAAGTTTGGTTATTTGTCTTTGTTCCTTGGACCTTTGTTCTTCGTGTTTGCATCTGGAATCAAGAAATGCAGTAACAAAAACTGTTCTTCCAATATCTCGGACACTATCAGTCCAAGAAGTACTGGAGTGCTCTTGAAAATGCAAAGCACTGGATTAAGCTTCTGGGCTGAAATCCTGGCCTCATCAAAGTCAATGACAAAACTCCCATTGACTTCATGGAGGCAAGGATTTCAGCCCTGAACTTCTGAATGCAAATTCAACTGAACTTAGAGGTTATCATATGACAATTTTAGGCAAAAACAGGAAAAGAATGGCTACTTTTAGGTGGAATTCTTTGTTAGCCCTCCATCTGAAACTTAAGGACGTTGTAACTCCACTTCCAACTGAAACTTGGACATATCAGCTCAAAGGAGTACTTTTTGTTGTTAAATTTAAAAAAAATGATTCAGACATTTTTATAGGCATAAAAATAAAAGCCAAGATGGTTAGTGATTTCAGATGGTTTTTTATTTGCAGTTCCAAAAGGACTTTATTTATAAATTGAAATAGTACCGTCCGTTAATCCAGAAGGCGGGCTAGTGCCTTTGGCTATATTTGAAGAAGCAGAAAAATATATTTTAAATACAAGTTATTTCATCCGGAAAAATGAGTGCTGTAGTTGGACAGTACATTTATTTTTTAACAAAACTCTTATAAAGACTTCTAGATTGCAGATTTATAGCCTTTGTGCACCTCAGCTGTAAGGATATGATAGGATATAATATTTAATGTGGAGCCACTGCTGGGTATTGTGTCTGCATACTAATAATCCCTGTAAATATTCAATGAGACTATAATCTATTTGGGGAGTTTAGAGGTATCTGCCATTGATCAAGTAGCCTAACTTGAATTATAGGTGTAGGTACATTGAGAGTAACTTGGATTAGTGGTCTGAGCACAGGAATGGGAATCAGGAACTCCTGAGTCATAATCCTGCCTCTACCATGAATTCTTTCTGAAGTTTTTGGGGAAGTCATTTCCCTCTCTGTAAAATAGGAATAATAATACTGACCTGAACCACAGAGGGAGCCTGTGAGGATAAATACTTACACTCTGAAGATGATAAGTGATACCTATAGGAATTACGCTCAGCAGCTAAACTGCTCACATGCCACATGGAGAATGCTCATGACCTTCTTTTTGTTCCATGTACAGAAGCCTGCGGCACTCACACAGAAGAGTCTCAATTAATTTTCAGTAGAATTGGGGCTTTCAGTCTCTGCAAACCTCCAGTCCTCTGATGGAAGAGGTGATCACATACTACTGAGCAGGTCCGGATGTTGTAGGCTGCGACATATTTACATGCTGGTGAGATGGGCCAAGGCAACAGAAAACAACAGTGGCTATGGATAGTCTCCAATTGCTTGCATGCTGTCCAGTGCTTCCTTGCATTTTTACATAAAACTTTCCCTTTCTGACTGATCCAGTGCCAACATCTCAGGCTGCCTAAAGTGGGTTCGGGGGGGAGCAATTATTTTCTGCCCTTTGGTGGAGCAAACGGGGGATGGAGGAGGAGATAACATTTTTCATTGACGCTGAGGATAAATGAAGGCATAAATCCATTACTTGTCAGAGGAGAACAGGAAGCACCATAAAACTGCTACATTTTATTCACTTTTTAGTATTATATATGAATCATTCTCCAAACCTGAATCCAAACGAGTGCTGCATCCAACTTGCCGTTTGTATCACTGTAACTAAGTTTGGCATCAATAAAAGGTTTGAAATTATTTATCCTACTTTGTTCCCAGGAGCGGACAGAGCATAGCTCAGGAGGTACACCTCTAGGGTTAATTTGATTGCTATTAAATAGTACAACTAGGAAGGAAACAGTTTTGATGCCCTGGAAACAATGTCAAGATTGAATTGGGACAGACATTTTATTGTCAAGTCAAACATTCTATTGTATTGAAAGAAAACCTGTTGCAGGTCAGTCAAGATGTTTTCATCATTTCAAAATGATTTGGGCAGATTTTTATTTACTTATTTGTTTGTTTTTACCATTAGCTTAAAAGTCCAAATGAAAGGTCATTTTGTATTGGAAAACTGGAATATTTCATTTGGAAAATGCTGAAATGAAATGTTTAAACAATTTTCAAAAAAATTTGAACGATGAGAAATTCACTGAAACCAACTCCCGCAAAAAGTCTTTTGCTTTGACAAATCAGCGTTTTCTGACCCCCCGTCTCCCCCCAAAAAATTGTCAAAAAATTACAGTCCAACCCTATTAATTTATATTCTGATAGAGTCTAGAGACCCCAACCAAGATCAAGGCCCGTCCGTACTCACATTCACATAGTAAGAGCTAGTTCCATTCCTGAACAATTAAAAAACTAAATAGACAGACAAAAGGTGGGAGAAAAAGTATTTCTATTCCGATTTTGCCAATGGGGAACTGAGGCACAGAGAGATTAAGTGAACAGCCCAAGCTCAGACAGGAAGTCTATGATGGAGCCAGGCACTGAACTCAGATTTCCTGAGACCCAGTCATGCCTTAGTCACAAGATCAACCTTTGTCTCAGGCACTACGTACCCAAGGTTAAGTGCCGTCCCCTCCTTTCTAAGTATTGGTGCTAACGTTATTAGGCAATTTTTTATTCTTGTAACCAAGCAACACATTAGTTCTTGATATAAATTCAGACAATAGAGCTCTGTTAACTACTGTGGATATTGCTATAGTAGAGTATTGGAGCTGGCCAGTAGATGGTAAATGTTTGGTTACTGTAAGGATGATGTTACTGGAGAAGGACCCTCTGGTAGGAAATAGGAAGTAAAGTAACAAAGGCAGGTTCCAAAAGCAGGGTTAAGAGCAGTACAACAGTGAAGTCTCCTTTTGCACCCAAGTAAACAGAACTCTTCCTTTTGGATTTCCTCATTTCTAGTCACTTGGTTTGATACACTGGGAAGATACAACTACTGCCACTATTTTACCCACTACTTACAGGGCCTGACTCTCTGTTGCCCTTCACCTGGTGTAGTCATTTACATCTGTGCGATGAGTGTGTAAAAGGCTACCAATCAGAATGGAAATACTTTACTCTTACTTTGCAATGATGTAAACTGCTGATACTCAGACCTCAGTGATTCAGGAACCAAATTAGCGATCAGCGTTACCCAGAAGAACTACACTAGTGTGAATTCATTGTTTCATGTACTACTCTTTTTATATATAGTATTCTCACAGCAAAATGACTGACCAACTACAATTAATTAATAATATAGTAAAAGCATCCTGATTGGTTAATAATTAAATCACACAGTGTTTTAATATTCTGTGCTGCAAGGAGCCACAGGAGACGCATTAAAGAGCCACTTTGGGCTTGCGAGACTCAGTCTGAGTATTACTGGTGTAAATGTCTATACAATGGAGAAGCAGGCCCAGAATATGTTGGTTTTGTCTTCATCATTTGGCCTTTTCAGCAGTTCCCTTTGAACTTCTATTATCACTGAGAAGAGTTTTCAGCATTCTTATGTGCAGGACACACCAGGTGGATGAAACAGACAAATGGAGTGGGTTGGATTATTTCCAATTGCTATGGTTTTGTTGTTTCCTTTTGGGTTCTGTGAAACTCATACGTAATGGATGGAGCTAAATGAAATTCACAGTTTTTATTTTGAACCATAAAGGTTAATCAGAAGCCAAAACTCTAAATTTCAGTGGGAAAGAGGACTCATGCAGGCTGAAACTGATGAAAGTTTGACCAAACTCATGCAAAATATAAACACTAAGGTTCACTCAGCTCTAAAACACACCTGTGGACTTGACACATGGATAAGGACACAAAATATACATGGGCGTACGCACAACACAAATTTTTCTCTGGTGGCTTGTGGGTTTCCCCACAGAATATACAACACACAACACATTAGGATGAGAACTAGTCTCACTGTTTTTAATGCCCTTATACAATCACAGGGTTTTCTCTGGCTCACATTTTCTAGCAGCCAGTCCTCTAGCTCTCCTTGCAGTGTTTATGTTTAGTTTCTCTCTGATGGAAAGGAAACTCTCTGGGACGCTAAGACTGTCACCTCCTCAGCCTCCTGAGCTGAGATCATGGCCTGTTATCACAATAAGGCAGCACATTAGCTGTCTCCTGGAATTGTTTCTATTCGAGTCAGTTTTTTGTTTTATAACTCACTGCTCAATGAGCGATTCCCTTTGTTACACAGTGTTCTTGTTTAGTGGTGTTAGAAAGCACCATAAATGGTCACCTGTTCTGATGGAAAAGTCAGGGACAGCCAATTTGTACACAACAGAGTACAGTTCTATTAGCACCTCCAACCTGCCACATATCACATTCCCTATCCTCCCACAAATGGTAAGAGAACTGCTTTTTGGATTCTGGGGGCTTGGAATGAGTTCATACTTACAGGGCCTTTCTTCCCTCTTTCTTTTAATGTCTTTCCCCGCTACACACACTCCTCACTGTCCAAGGCTAGTCTGTAGATCCTTGGGACAGAGATCATACATTCATACACACATCACAATATACAAACGCAAGGATGATAATCTGCCAACTACACTCAACATACTGCAGACCCCCCCCAAGTCTGGCGTTACATTGGCTATCTTGCAACTGGAAGACCCCTTATCTGTAGGTTTCACAGTTCGGAAAAGCGAGCTTTGAGAGTCAGGTCATTAGCCAGCACAGAACATCCTATATCCCAAGCCACACAAAATGCCCACTATGACATTTCTTACCACCAGCTACATTTGTACTGAAATGTCCAAGACATGTTCATTTTTCTGCTCCCCACAGCATCTCCCTCCCACTTTCAGTCCTTCCCTGGCCTAGATGCCATTTATTTGCAGTCTTGGAGCCTAGGATACCTTGTGATTGTGCACTCACAATAAAAGGCTGCTGTTTTTCTTTTCTTTTTTTCCTTTTGTGCTGAGAAGAATCCCCCTTTTGGTCTCATTTCTCCTGGACCGTTCAGATCGGCCAATGCCATAGCATGGGCAGGCATGTTTCTGAAGAAGCAGCTGCTCTGCAATGTGTGTGCTCACTCTGTATGGACTGTGCTGAAAGCACAGAGCATTTCAATGTTTCCTTCTCACTGTGAGGGCCAGCATGGTTACTTTCTCTCCCAGGCAGTGTTGACTACCCTCCTGTGAGAAGGCTACCTTCAGAACTCCAGTCAGCTAACCACAGCTGCAGGCCTAAACAGTATCTCCTCTTATTCTGCGACGTGTCCCTGCCCTCCTGTCATCTGAACATCTTGTTCTTTTCAATGCTTTGATCTGACCACATTTACCCAAAAAAACAACTGTTTCTCGGGGGCCCTGACCTCAGACTGTGTCAGTATCTCAAAACAACATTTTATTAGTTTTCATCTCCAATAAGCCTATGGGAGATTAGCAGCCAGCAGTCTTCACACTTCAAGGAGAGGACTACCAGGCTCCTCAGCAGGACCTCCACCAAGCCATATCCAGTCAGTGACACTGTCTATTCATCTCTGGTGAAAACTTCCCAATTATCATCAGCCATTTAATAAAGGAGCCAAGCACAAAATTCCACAGGTGTTTGTTTTTGCAACACTCTTAGCTTCTTCCACAAACAGACTCTCAGTCAAAAATGCATGTTGAGAGAAAGCTGCATTGTGCTACTTACCTAAACATGGACCTTGATAGATTTTTAATATGGGACATGCTGAGAGACATGGACACAGACAAGAAATGACTCAGACCTTAACACTGGGAAAATTTAGATCTAGTTCCAAACTGCAAGCTCCTTTCTGAACAACAGGCCAAACCAGAACAGCAGCTTTGAACACCCCAAGGCTTTAGAGCAATTTGTCTCTGAACTTCGCAGCTCATAACCATCTCCATTTGTGATTGTGGTCAACAGAAAAGTCCAAATAAAATAAGGTGAACACAACTGCTGTCAGTTGGCTTGCGCATGTGTTCTCTCCATGTGCGGTCTAGCTCTGCGCAGGTAGCTGGCTCAGCGGATCTTGACAGAACTGCCTGGAAAGACCACAGACTCGATTCAGTGTCAAAGATGTTTATTGCCCTTAAGACATAGTACCAGTTCCCAGTTCAGTGTCTACAGGCACCCTAACACATGAGTGCGAGGACTAAGGTCAGTCAGCAGTGGGACTTTCTGCTGCCCGCTAGGCTGGGCAAAGGGTTAAGGCGATGTACCCCAACCTTTTAAGACTGATACAAACTCTGGGATAAACAACTTACATACCACCTTGCTTGTTTCATGACATCTGTTTGTTACCTCCTCTTGTTCCTGATATCTCGGAGAAAACAGCCCTATTCATTGTTTTGTCAAACCGTTTCATGTTGCACTAGATTGGGACGTATCTGCGCTAGCTGGAATATATTTATGTAAATATCTAGTGCCTAGTACACTAGCACCAATGCTGCCAAGTTCATGCACGGGACAGTGGACTTGCAAGCATCTGCTTCAGTACGTGGCCTGGCTTTGGTTCACAGTCTCTGGTTCAGGCCTCAGACCTTCCAGCAAGCTCAGTGCTCCAGGCTCTCTCTCTCTCTCTCTCTCTCTCTCCTACACGAATCACAACTGTTGCTTGAATATTTAGAAGAAATGCTTTAAAAAAAACCCCACACCTCCCTCCACCCAACATTTTCTCACATCTGCATCCTATGGTTTGTCCCAGATGAGACATTCCAAAATAATGCAGAAGAAAAGCTGCTCTTAGGGGTATTTCTAGCTCACTCTAAACCAGGATAAAATGATAATCTAATAGGTGTCAATCACCCCTGTGACATTCAGTCTGAGTTGTAGAGTCCTTACCTGATCTCATAAGATTTGCATCCTGATTTTTTAATATGTCAGAAGGATCTGAGCTGATAGCTCAAACTTTTTAAATGCTTCTGTTACCCATTCAGTTTAACACGATAAGTTTACAATTACTGTATGTATTTTGCACTGAAACACAAAGGCTATCGCTTGACTAATACTTGGTAATACATTTTTAGAAGAGTTCTGTACCATAATTGTGATGTATTTCAATCCACTATAGAGCGTTCTAGTAACAGAACAGTCCATGAATCTTCAAGGGTTCTTGTAATAGCTTTTAAACCTTATGTTGCAGGCTGTTTATGGTGCAGTTGCATTTGCTTTAGAGATTTCTTTTGAAGCTGCTGGTATTATTTAGAGAGATGTTAAATTCAAACAGCTTTACGGTTGCTAATAAACATATATTACTATTACAGACATTCTGATATAAAAATCTCATACAGATACTTTCTCTAAACTATGCAAATTTGATTGATTGGGCCACTGTGGTTTATTTTACACTTCAGCGGTCACTAAATCTATCGTTAGGATTAAAAATTATCGTTTGTGCAGTCTGGGAATAACTTCGCACTCAACCTGTAAAACAGAAGTCACTTCACCAAAATTCCATGGGAAAAAACAACACGGCAAAAGTAGGTTAAGAGAAGAAAAGTTCTGCAATATTTTATAGAGTCCTACTCATACGTTGTTTGTTTTTCCATTTGTCATGTACAGCAGATAACCTGTTATCACAAGGATGAATGAGAAGTAGTATGACACTTTATCGTACTTTGTTCTAAAACTAAGATACAAATATCATTAAAGTCACTATGATCTACATCAGAACAGAAACCTAGGCCCTTATCCATCAGTGTATAATTTTAAGCATGCATGTAGTCTCATCAAAGTCAAATTAAGCAGGTGATTAAGTGCTTTCTTAGATCAGGGTCTTATTTAATATGCAGTCCTGGCCCTTTAAAACAGTTTTGCTCCTGCTGGAAGGGTGGGTCTTAATGTTAACTTGAGAACTCAATGCTATTCAATAGAATGATTCCTGCAGTGCAGAAATTCTCCAGTAAGATAAGGAGAATTTTTAAAGGACCAGGAACAATTTTTAAAGGACCAGGAAACCCTGGGTCTTTAAAAGCTCATTTTTCAGAGAAAGTGTATTAAAAGGAAGGAGAGGTTTGCATTGGTTTTGTACATCTGCCCCCTTTGTTGTACTTATGTCTGTAATAAAATTATGAATTATTAATATTAAACAGCAGCAGCACCACCACTGACAACTAAGGACAGGATCAAACATGTTTAACAAAATGGACAGAGCAGGGCTGCCCGGGAGGAGGCAAGTGGGGCAATTTGCCCCAGGCCCCGCAGAAACCCCCATGAGAGTTTTTCGAGGCCCATGGAGTGGGCTTCTTCACTCACTCCGGGGGCCCCAGAAAACTCTCGCGGGGCCTGGACCCCCAAAACTTCTTCCGCTCCAGGTCTTCGGTGGCGGAGGAAGGTGCTCTTCCGCCCCGGGACCCACCACCGAAGCGCCTGCCACCGAAGACCCCACGCCCCCTGAATCCTCTGGGTGGCCCTAAGACTGAGAGGAGCTTTGCAAACTATCAGTCCCCCAGATCTACACAGTAGTAGCTGCTTTGATTGCTTCAATTTCAACCTGGACCCCCTTCAGCAAGACTGTCAATACTGATCCATTGAAGCAATGCCTCTCCACCTTGGCACTTCCAGATAGATATCACAAAGCAGAGATTTCCTGCCTCTTCTCTCTCATGTGTGCTAAAGGATTAGGAGGACATAACGGTATCTCACATACACATGGTTCCTCTATTTGTGCAGTATGACATAATTAGACCTTGCACAGTGGTTTTCAAACTGGGATACACATATCCCTATGGTACACGAGCTCTCATCAGGAGTGTTGTGAGAGAAAACCTGTAATGGCAGATAATGTTTTTATTTAGTAAGACTAGGCAATCTAATCAACAACTAGAAACTTGTTTGGGAGACTATTTTTATGCAAAACAAAAATATATGATAAATAAAGTGATAATAATAATAGCAGCAGCATCTGGGACAACACACTCCAGGGCCTGTGCATTGTGTTGCAATGTGTTATCCCTTAGACCTAGGGTGACCCGATGTCCCAATTTTATAGGGACAGTCCCATTTTTGGGACTTTTTCTTATATAGGCTCCTATTACCCCCCACTCCCTATTCCGATTTTTCCCATTTGCTGTTTGGTCATCCTACTTAGACCTTTCTTTCTGTTTCCATAGGTATATTATAATCCTATCTCAGATGAGGGTACACAGTGGACTACATTATGGAAAGGGGTACATGGCCTAAAAACTTTGAAAACCACTGGTCTTGAGTAAAGAGGGTTTTCTGTTTGGCAGAGGAATGGAGAGGAGAAATGATGTGATCCCCCATACCAAGGGTCCTGTACTTGGGGAAGCAGCGTTAGCTGGTAGAAGCAAAGAGTTGATTTCTCTAGTCTTGCCTATTTCATACTCAAATAGTAATAGCAGTTCGACTCTTAAATTCCTCTAATAGCCAAAGATTTAATCAAGGCCACATTCAGGCCCGGGCATTATGGACCTTTGTCTAGGGACCCAGCTCCTGAAGTTTTGTGATTTCATCTTTCGTTCTTTTTTAAGATGCTTGAAGAGAGGGTGGGATGTGTTTATGGGAGCTTTATTTGTTACACTTAACTTATCAGACAGGTGCCCCAACCACTGGAGGACACCAGTAGTTGTACTTTAGAAATTTTGAAGAAAGAATATATGTCAGAATCTCAGCTTTCATCTTTTTAAGATGCCCCTACCTCTTATGTTTGCAGGGAAGAACTCACAAGTATGACCAACATGTAGCTAATACAGTGATGGCTACCAAGGCTGCAGACAGCCTACAACAAAAGCTCAGAGAGCTATGAATGCCCCAGGCATCTCAGTGGGGTGTTGTGAACGTCTACACTATTCTAGACTCATAGATTTTTAGGTCAAAAGGGACCATTGTGATCATCTAGTCTGACCTGCCATACAGAGCAGGCCACAGAACCTCTCCCACCCTCTCCTGTAATAGACCCCTAACCTCTGGCTGAGTTACTGAAGTCTTCAAATCATAGTTTAAAGTCTCAAGTTACAGAGAATTCAGCATTTACACTAGTTTAAACTTGCAAGTGACCCATGCTGCAGAGGAAGGTGAACCCCCCCCCAGGGTCTCTGCCAATCTGGCCTGGGGGAAAATTCCTTCCTGACCCCAAATATGGCAATCAGTTAGATCCTGAGCAAGTGGGCAAGAACTACCAGATAGATATCTGGGAAAGAATTCTCTGTAGTAACTCAGAGCCATATCCATCTAGTGTCCCATCTCCAGCCATTGGGAATTTTTGCTACTGGCAGTTGCCAATGGGCCACATATCATCATAGACAATCCCATCATACCTTCTCCTCCATAAACTTATGATTAGATTATGGTCACCACTTTTACAA
Organism: Chelonoidis abingdonii; assembly: GCF_003597395.2. NCBI lineage: Eukaryota > Metazoa > Chordata > Testudines > Testudinidae > Chelonoidis > Chelonoidis abingdonii. Next base: position 4,168,257 of record NC_133791.1, read on the forward strand.
GACTATGATACACTTTGTACAAAGTATGTGTTGTGAGGGATCCATTGAAAAATCATAATCTGCTGAATATCATTATCCTGCTAAAGTACGTGTAGTGTCACTACACAAAGTTATAAGAATCTACTGAATGATTGTTGCCAAAATATGTTGTTATTCTGGCTAACACCCACAAACCAGTTTTTCAGAGACAAACCCCAGACCGGTGTTAAAGGGCCATCACCTACTTAAGTGGCCATCCTCCAGCACCAGCAGCAGGCAAGGGTGTAAACAAGAAATTTACATTTCATCACAGGAACGATTCAAACCTCATGTCCACAACAGACTAGGTGTCACCATGACTCAGCAAGGATATTTCTAGCACAAGAAACTGAGTTATAAAGACTTGACTTCACCTCTCCTTCTCCCATATCTCTGATCATGACATCAATAACTCTCAAGAACTGAAGTAAGGGGGTGTAGTCCCAGGCTGGAGGGAGACCCAGCCTGTGAAATTTACAACAGCATATGGAGAGACAAAACCTTTGCTCTTCAGTTCACCTAGCTTGTTAGATTAAAATACAAGCTAATAATTTTCTTTGTAACCAATCCTGTCTTCTATGAATTGTCACATACAATCACTAAAAAATTATCTTTCTGGTACATATATCATTTTCCTTTGATGAAATGACAGACTTTCTATGAGGTTGCATTGTGCAGGACAGTACAAGATGCATATTTCCAGGGGAACAAGGCTGAAACTAAGAATTTGCAGGTGTTGCCCTGCAGTTTAATTCATGAGCGACTGGTCAGAGTGTTCATGTATTTAGTTGGGAGTCCATTTGTGTGCTGAAGGCTGCGTGAGCAGGCCAGGAGGTGATGTTCCAACAGCAAAGCAGTGTAAAAGGCACCCAGGCTAGAGAATTAATGGGACACACACATCTTGGGTTATGTTGTCATAAAGCATAATTCCCAATTCTGAACCTTAGAGTCCAAAATGTGGGTGCCTGCATGAAACCTCCAAGCTTAATTACCAGCTTGGATCTGATAGTGCTGCCACGAGCCAAAAATTTCAGTGTTTGGCTCACTCTGGTCTCCCCAAAACCTTCCCTGGGGGACCCCAAGACTCAGATGCCCTGAGTTTCACCACAAAGGGAAATAACCCCCCTCCCCTTGTCTTCTCTTTACTTCCTCCCCAGGCTTCCCCCGTGGGTTATCCTGGAAGATTCCTGTACTTAAACTCTTGAATTACAAAACAGAGAGGGCAATTTACCTTCCCCCTCCTTCTTTTTCCCCTCCCAGTCTTTCCCTGAGAGAGACCGTAATCCTGGCACAGGGATTTCTATCCCCTAGAGCCTCACTTAGAAAAGAAAATCCAACGGGTTTAAAAGAAAGCTTTATATAAAAAGAAAGAAAGACATAAAAATGGTCTTCTGTATCAAGGTAACAATATACAGGGTCAATTGTTAAAAGAAAAATATGAATAAACAGCCTTATTCAAAAAGAAATACAATTTAAACATTCCAGCAACTACACACATGTAAATACAAAAAACCTATAAAACCTATTGTTTTCTACCTTTGTACTACAGCTTGGAACTGAAGATTAGAAACCTGGAGATAGAATCCCTCTCACAGCCGAGAGACAGACAAAAGACACAGACCCAATCATTCCCTCCCTGAGCTTTTAAAATCCAGTTTCCTGATTGGTCCTCTGGTCAGGTTTTGGTTCCCTTTGTTAACCCTTTACAGGTAAAAGAAACATTAACCCTTAGCTATCTGTTTTATTACATTTGTCAAAGGTGTTAACATCAGAAACCACTTCTATGGGGTGCCCCATAAACACTGATCCAGCAGAGGACTCTGTAGGTGTCAGGAAAAGAAAAGAAGAGTGCAGAGATCCTAGCCCAACCCCATTTCCATGCCAGCAGATATGCCCCATCTATGAAAGGACTCCTGTTGTCGTTGTTTTCCTCTGAGGGGAGGACCTGCGTCACTTCTTGAGGGTGAGGGGAAGAAACATGTCCTCTGTAGCTGCCCTTTCCACTCTAGGATGAGAGGGGTGCCCTTCTGCCATATGGCGAGCCCAACCTTAGACTGTGCTGATGGCCCAGGCTGTCTTAGTCCAGCTGTAGATTTAGTGCAAAGGCGGGGCTCAACAAAACGAGCTGTTATTCGCTATGTGAAGAGATTCTCTAAATCTAGATTAATGTCGATTATTATTGTGAGTAGTGCTGGCTAGCCAATAGGTAGGGCCCTGCCAAATTCACCTGTGAAAAACATGCCCGGGACGTGAAATCGGATCTTCCCCAGGGTGCTTCACCAGGGGCATACCATGCATCAGGCTCCAGCTGCTAGTCCCGGCCGGGCTGGAGAGGGACGTGACTTCTCTTCCTTGCATGGCTACTTTGGAGGAGATCAGACCCAGGTTCGTCCCCGACTGCAGGAGCTACGTGGTTGCTGCTTTCAGAGCCTAGCTTGAAGGCAGCACAGAAGTGAGGGTGCAATTCCACGTCCCCCGATCAGCTTTGAAATCCCCCTCCATTACCTCATTTCTGGATTGGAACCTAAGTAAGGAGGGAAATAGACTTCTAGGGATGGAGGCTCGCCGACTCATTAAGAGAGCTTTAAACTAGAAGTTGGGGAGATGGTTGGGAGATGTTCAGGAGATCTCCACGCCGGAATTTAACCTGGAGAGGGAAGTAAACGAAGTGAGAGGGGATACCTTGTGGACCGAGAATTGCCTGAGGAGAAAAGCGAGTTAGAGAGAGATACGAAGGAGTTGAAACTAGACTAACGGGATGATCTGGTGGAGAGAGGTCTGTGCACGATGGGGGAAAGAATGTCATGACGCAAACGCCAAAAATTAAAATATCTGTACACTAATGCGAGGAGCCTAGGAAACAAGATGAGAACTGGAGCTACTACTGGTGCAGGAAGTGAAACCGGATATTATAGGATAACGGAAACCTAGTGGAATAGTACTCATGACTGGAGTAACGGGTATTGAAGGCTTTGCTGTTTAGAAAAGACAGGAAGAAAGGCAAAGGTGGTGAGTAGCCTTTACATCAATGATGAGTGAACTGTAATGAAATAAAAGTGATGAATAGATGATGGATCTGTCTGGTAAAAATCATGCTGGTAAAAAGCTACTAGAGTCTTCCCTGAGATAGTGCTTGGGGTGTGCTACAGACCGCCGGGATTGTGATTTGGATATGAGAGAACCTCTTTAATGTCTTTAATGAAGTAAACACAAAGGGGAAATGTGTGATTATGGGAGACTTCAACTTCCGGATTATGAACAGGACAGCTTGCAAGAAATAGGGGTCAGATTTTTCTGGATGTGATAGCGGATGGATTCTTCATCAAGTAGTTGAAGTACCTACGAGAGGGATGCCATTTTAGATTTCGTTTTGGTGAGGCAGTGAGACCTCGTAGAAGAAATGATGGTAGGGGACAACCTTGGTTCGAGTGATCATGAGCTGATTCAATTCAATTAGAGAAGGATAAACAAACGTAATCTGGGATTAGGGTTTTCGACTTCTCGAGGCTAATTTTAAAGTTAAGGAAATTAGTTAGGGAAGTGGATGGGACGGAGGAACTTGTGGATAAATGCGGAGGAGGCCTAATTACTTTAAGTCGCCCGCTGCGGACCTGTCGGAAGCCTGCATCCCAAGAAAGGGGAAAAAAACCATGGGCAGGAGTTGTAGGCCAAGCTGGATGAGCAGCAACTCAGAGAGGGATTAGGAAAAAGCAGAAAGCTTACAGGGAGTGAAGAAAGGCGGGATTAACAGGGAAGCTACCTTAGTGAGGTCAGAACATGTAGGGATAAATGTAGGAAGGCTAAAAGTCGCGTAGAACTGGACTTGCAAAGGGAATCAAAACCAATAGTAAAGATCTACAGCCACATAAAAAGAAGAAACAAAGAAAGAAGAAGTGGGGCCGTATACCACTGAGGATGGAACGGAGGTAAAGGATAACCTAGGCATGGCCCAATATCTAAATAAGTATTTGCTCTCGGTCTTAAATAAGACTATGTGAGGAGTTTAGGGATGATGGAGGATGATAACGGGAATGTGGATATGGAGGGGATATTACCGCATCTGAGGTAGAGGCCAAACTTGAACAGCTTAATGGAACAAAATCGAGGCCCGGACAATCTCCATCGAGGATATAAAGGAACTGGCGCGTGAAATTGGCGAGCCGTTAGCGAGAATTTTTAAGCAATCGGTAACTTGGGGTTTGTACCGTACGACTGGAGAATTGCTAACGTAGTTCCTATTTTTAAGAAAGGGAATAAAAGTGATCCGGTAATTATATGCTGTTAGCTTGACGTCTGTAGTGTGTAAGGTCTTGGAAAAAAATTTAAGGGAGAAAGTAGTTAAGGACATTGAGGTCATGGTAATTGGGACGAATTGCAACATGGATTACTAAAGGTAGATCGTGCCAAACCAACCTGATCTCCTTCTTTGAGAGGTGACGGATTACTTAGACAAAGGAAATGCGGTAGACTAATTTACCTCGATTTCAGTAAGGCTTTTTGACACGTTTCCGCATGGGAACTGTTAGTTAAATTGGAAAAGATGGGGATGAATGTGAAAGTTGTAAGTGGATAAGGAACTGGTTAAAGGGGAGACTCCACGGTCGTACTGAAGGGTGAATGTCAGCTGGAAGGAGGTTTACTAGTGGAGTCCCTCAAGGATCGGTTTGAGACCGATCGTATTAACCTTTTTCTGTTACTGGGACCTGGCACAAAGAGCGGGAATGTGCTAATAAATTTGCGGATGACACGAAAGCGGGGTATAGCTAACACAGAGAAGGACCGGGGATACTATTCAGGAAGATCTGGACCACCTCAAAACTGGAGTAATAAGTAATAGGATGAAATATAATAGTAAAAGTCAAGGTCATCACTTAGAGGATTAATAATAAGAAATTTTAGATATACTATTGGGGACGCATCAGTTTGAAGCGACGGAGGAGAAGGACTAGGGTATTGGTTGATAGCAGGATGACTATGAGCGCCAATGGTGATATGGTCGTTAAAAAAGCAAATGCAGTTTTAGGATGCATCAGGCGAGGTATTCCAGCAAGGAAAGGAGTGTTAGTGCGTTATATACGTGCGCGGTGAGACCCCACCTGGAATATGTTGAGTCTGGGTGTCCATGTTTAAGAAGATGAAGTACAAACTGGAACAGGTTCAGAGACGGGCTACTAGGATATCCGAGGAATGGAAAATCTGCCTTATGAAAGGAGACTCCAAGCTTGGCTGTGTAGCCTGGCCAAAAAGGAGCTCCGGGTGGATATGCTTGCTCTATATAAATTATATCAGGGGATTAACGTTAGGAGGAGAGGAATATTTAAGTTAGTACTAATGTAGGCACGAGGACGAGAGGGTACAAACGGATATTAGGAAGTTTAGACTTGAAATTAGACGAAGGTTTCTACCATGTAGGGGAGTGAAGTGGAACAGCGCTTCCAGGCAGCTTCGTGGGCAAGACTTATCTGGCTTTAAGATAGCTGATAGTATATGGAGGGATTTTATGATGATAGGTTATAATTTGGGCAACTGATCTTTGGATTATCGGAGATAAGTCTCTCAATGGGTCTGTGAGGGGATTGTTGGATGGCGATGGGAATGAGTTTACTGCAGAGAATTTCTTGTGTCAGCTGGTGAAGTTGGCCCCATTGTCCAGGGTTAGTCTGATCGCCATATTGGTTCGAGGAGAGATTTTCCTCCAGGCGAATTGCAGGAGCCACTGGAGGTTTTTTGCTTCCTCGCAGCGTGGCATGCGGTCTTGCTGGTGATTCTGCGCTTGAGGTCTTCAAATCACGAATTTGGGATTTCAATAACTCAGTCATGGGTTAGGGGTTGTTATAAATGTGTATGGGTAGGGTTTTGTGGCCTGCCTTGTGCAGGAGGTCAGACTAGATGATCATATTGGTCCCTTCTGACCTTTGAGTCTATGAGTCTATGGTTACAACATCTGAAATGGTGAAATTGACTATTTTTAAAATCCTATGACTGTGAAATTGACCAAAAGGGGCTTCCTATCAGCATCTGCACATTGGTAGACAGGGAAGGTACATGATAATCTACAATACTTAAACTTTTCTGAATCAGTTCTTATTCAACGAAAGGATGGATTTCTCCTGCTACAGTCTAGAACAGGCCCATTCAGATTAAGAAACAGTGTAATCTGACATGCATCTGAAAGTGCAGATTTTTAAAATGACCCATAATTGGTATATAGGTTGCAGCCTGAGTTTGTAGAGGAACTCAGTAGAATTTAAATGCGACATTTGTGTTTACAATTTTGATTCAACTGCAGTGTTGTTTATTATTGTACTTCTCATATTAGCTTCAACTGAGTGTCCAGTGGTTTCAAATCTATCCCCACTGCAGTGAGGCAGAAGTGGAGTTTGTTTGCCTAACGGTGTTCAGACAGTGACCACTGGGGAACAGGTTGATAAATGGCCAGTTTATAATGCTGTCATGCCAATTTTTTCCTATGGGAAATATGGGAGTGTCTCAAAACAGCTTATTACCAACCTGTGGCAAAGGCAATGATCAATCAAACTGATCAGATATGGCAAACATGGTAACTGATATAAAGAAGATGTCTTACTGCACAGTTTGAGGTTAACATGACAAATGAGAGGGTGAGAAAGACTGACTAAACAAGAAAATAAAGATAGCACATTAAATGCTGAGCTGCAGCGTAGTTCAGGGATGTGAAGTTAACATCAATACCTTTTAACATGCACTCTTTCCCCCCATTCATCAAGGCAACCATGAATGCATTTACTGCAAATATCCTGTATAACCCACATTATTTTATTTCAAATCCCATAAGAACATAAAGACCATAAGAATGGCCATACTTGTCAAACCAATTGCCAATCTATCCCATTATGCTGATGGACCTATCCTCCATGAATTTATCTAATTTGTCTTTGAACCCAGTTACAATTCTGGCCTTCACAACATCCCCGACAACAAATTCCACAGGTCAACTTGTAAAGAAATACTTCCTTTTGTTTTAAACCTGCTGCCTATTAATTTCCTTGTGTGACCCCTGGTTCTTGTGTGACCCCTGGTTCTTGTGTTATGTCAGGGGTTGGCAACCTTCGGCATGCGTCCCATCGGGGTAATCTGCTGGCAGGCCGCGAGACATTTTGTTTATGTTGACCATCCGCAGGCACAGCCTCCTACAGCTCCCAGTGACCATGGTTCGCTGTTCCTGACCAATGGGAGCTGCGGGAAGTGGCAGGCCGCAGGGACATGCTAGCTACCACTTCCAGCAGCTCCCATTGGCCAGGAACGGCGAACCACAGCCACTGGGAGCCATGCCTGCGGATGGTCAACATAAACAAAATGTCTTGTGGCCCACCAGCAGATTACACTGATAGGCCATGTGTCGAAGGGTGCAGACACTGTGTTATGTAAAGGGGTAAATAACACATTCTTATTCCTGATTTCATAGACCTCTACCAAATCCCACCTTAGTCGTCTTTTTTCTAAACTGAACAGTCCGACTCTTTTTAAATCTCTCCTCAGAGGGAAACTGTTCCATACCCCAATCATTTTTGTGGCCCTTCTCTGTACTTTTTCCACTTCTAATATATATTTTTTGAGATGGGGTGACCAGAATAACATGCAGTATTCAAGGTGTGGATATACAAAAGATTTATATACTGGCATTATTTTTAATGGTTCCTAACAGCCTGTCTTTTGACTGCCATTGGACACTGAGCAGATGTCTTCAGAGAACTATTCACAATGACACCAAGATCTCTTTCTTAAGTGGTAACAGCTAATTTAGACCCTATCATATTGTATGTGGCGTTATATTTTCTACTGTGCATTACTTTGCACTTACCACCAGTCAATTTCATCTGCCATTTTGTTGCCCATTCACCCAGTTTTGTGAGATTCTTTTGTAACTTTTTGCAGTCAGCTTTAGATGTAATGATCTTGAGTAATTTGCCATCTCACTGTTTACCCCTTTTTCCAGATCATTTATGAATACATTGAAAAGCACTTGCCCCAGTACGGATTCTTGTGGGATCCTGCCATTTACCGCTCTCCACTGGGAAAACTGACCATTTATTCCTACCTTTTGTTTCCTGTCTTTTAACCAGTTACTCATCCATGAGAGGACCTTCCCTCTTATCCCAGTAACTGGTTTAAAAAATACTTTAGTTCTAATGAGAAATGCACAAAATTCAACACTGTACATCTTTAGTGTTTAAATATCAAGATTCACAATGTATCTGTATGCATTTCCTATATTGGTTTTATTCTGCATACTGCAGCCAGTATATAGAGCAAGAGTTATAGCTGTCTCTTCAGCTTGTAAAGAGTGGATAATGTGCAGTTTAATTTGAAAGCTCTGTACAAGCTCTTCAAAAAAAAAAATGCCTAAGCTATAGTAAGGCAATGTTAAGGTAGAAGAGAAAAGTCAGGAAATACCAGTAGCATGAGGTAATAAAGATGCTGTCCTACATATGTGGATAAAATTCCATCATATATTATTTGAAAATTAGTATGACTGTAAGTCCCCATCCTAATATATATACACAGGTTGCAAGAGTTAAGGTTTCACATAGAACGTCAACATTTTAGAGCTTCACTGGGCAATTGCTACATAGGAACATCAATATTTTCTTTTTCCTTAAAATGTCCTAATGTTGCTGCCACTGGTGCAATTCCACTAGAGGGAGCAGTGATGGGAGCAAAATGTAGACAGAACACCAGCATTTTAACCAGCGTGTCACTCAATCTCCGCCAAGTGGCTGGCAAAGGAAGGTAGCCTGGTCTAGTAGCTAGAGTGTTAGACTGGGAGTCAGGAGACTGGGGTTCTACACTATCCCTTCCACTAACCTGCAATGTGACCGGGGCGAGTCACTTCCCTTCCCTCCCTCTGTCTTGTTTAATTTAGATTGAAAGCCATTTGGGGCAGGGATTGTCGTTCAGTGTGTGTTTATACAGTGCGTAGCATGATGGGGGCCTGATTTTGGTTGGGTCGTTGCCTAAACAGTGGGTGACAATGGCAGAGAGAAGTTTTAAGACAAAAAAGCAGATAGGTTGTGTCTTGTCAAAAGTCACACAATGACTTAGCAGTCCAGCCAGGAAGAGGACCCAACTATGCCAATGTCCAGTCCTTTAACTACAAATGTCTCTGAATTAGCTGTCCCAGTCCTGAACAGTATTTGAAGAAAGTGTCCTAGTATCTTTTCTCCTTTTAAATTTTTTTCTCCAACAGCAAGAAGGGATCTTGTAACTTCATGTACTCTCCTTCAAAATTCGCAGAAATGGCCTTGATGTTGGCCAAAACATGCCATTGTCCCGTATATGGAATCACCACTGCAATCAATACCAGGGCTCCACAGCACAAGGTACTGCAATTTTACCAGTTACCTAGAATGCAATGGGAGCCAAGAGAAAACGGTACCCAGAAAATAAAAGGAGTTCCAGATGCTTCACTGGGAATGTAAACTATGCTACTGTCAGACAACTCCTCAAACTGTGGGTTGAATGCAAACTTTTTTGAACTAACTTAGCCTGTTGTCCAAATTCACCATTTTTCAAATGTAACAGATGCAAAAAAGGAAAGTGTAAGCACTGAGATTTCCTGGAGTGCTAGTGACTTCACTTCTAGCAACCTTCATCCCACCAGGCTATTCAACACTAAGCCTAATTCCCTAAAACATTTCTTTAGTTTTGTTTTGAAAATAGTCTATAAGCTCTTTGGAGCATGGATTATGTCTTCATATATGTTTGCACAGCACTAATCAGATTGATGGTGCTTCTGAAATATAATATTTTAAATAATTTTTCAAGAATATTTAAGATGAACTGTGCTGCAACACACCTCATTAAACGTATTTGCTGCTTACTAAATTCATATATATTTCATGACATTTATAAGAGCTAAATAGTCAAGTTGCAGATGATTAATTTTAATGAATCCAATTTGTAACTTTAAGGGCTTAGCCATGTAAAGCATGGACACAGGTGCATGTTACAACACAAGATCTACCTGTCACTCTATTGGCTTGATTATTTTTGTTGGGTTTTTAATGATAGGATCTTTTTGAACACAATTATTATCAGAATTCCCCTTTTACCTGCCCTAGGCCACATATTTCTGTCATTTACACAGTGTAACATCAGACAGCAGAATGTAGCCCATTATCTCTTTGTGCCTAGAGGAGGGAGCATTCATCATGTTATCATTTCACACATCTGTATTGTTAATTCTTGGAAAGTTGTTACAGGGTCTGTTGAGCCTGTAGCCAACAAATGATGTTACTCACTTGACTGGGTTTGTGAAAACAAAGACTTATTTGCTAGCAAAATTAATGAGAAAAGAATGTCTTCAATGAGACAGTAATTTATGGCTTCCACAGCAGCTAGCATTTAGAGAGGAACTCATCTAATTGTACATTTCTGTGAAAAGTAGAGAAGGGGAAAATGTGGTGGATTTGTTTTTGAAAACCTTACTGGTTGATTCAAAATCAGATTTTGGATATGGAATCTATTTTATGCAATTCCTCCAAGTTTAGGTGAGGGTTAAAAAAATTGATCCAGTGAAATAAAATTAAACCCTGTGTATACATGTCATTTGATAGCACATTTCAGATCATACCAAGAATGCTGGATTCTGAATGTATTTTTACTTTGTTATAAATTGTCAGTCATTTTCAAATATGTCTAGAAATCTATTTATTTAGAAATATTTCAGGATCCTTTATACAATAGCAAGAGTGACAAATGTAAATATATATTTTTTGCTGAAGCTCAGTTCCTCGTGTGCTCACAAACACTGATTCTTTTCGCTTCAGATGCGGAAAACTGCAAATAGAAAAGCTAGAAAATGCATCAGAAAATAAAATCTATATAATGGCTACCAAACTTGCAGAGTGTCAGTTGTAGTTTTTTGTACAGATCGGTTTTGGACTCTATAATAATCATGCAGCTAAGATACAAGGTCTCTTGTTGGCAATAACCTACATGACATGACTTAGAAGGCAGGTGTTACTGTAATTAGCTATTGTTTGACTATCAAAAGTCAGAGCTGATTAAAGCCACTAAGTACAAGTGCACTATTTTATTTCAAAGAATATTATGAACTGCATGCTGGGACTCTTTCACTGCGGACCTACCTTCTGGAGTCTGCTAAGAGCCCATGCCAGCAGTAATCAAAACTAAAATCTGCATAAACTCAGGGTTTTAATTCAAGCAGAGCCCTTTCATTAGAAATATGTTACTTTATGAAATCTGGTCGCCAGCAAGGGGAGAAAAATGTGACTTCTTAAGAAAAGTGAATGGCATCTCTTTAGTGATTAACCCAAGATTAATGGAGGCTCCTACTGCTAGGCCTAAGTCCATTTTATTGCTAATTCATTTAGGTACTATTTCAGATGTACTTGATGAAAGTCACCTGCTAAGAAGTCATGTTTTGGCAAGCAAGAATAGCCATTATGGTCAAATCCCAAATAGAATTTTTATTAAAGAAGCTTTGAAAAGTGTCTTGTATTAGTCAGTCTTTTAGGGACATATTATTTAATGTACTCAATTAGTTAAAAATTTGGGGCCTAAGTCACTAATCAGAGTTATTACGTGTGTTTTTTCTCTACATAGATCTTTAATGTTTAAGTTAGGGTGAGTATTGTCTTGAATATGTGACACACATACAGACAAAAGAAGCAATACTAAGACTTGTCAAGAAGTCTGTGGGATTTGGGACACGTACTCCGTCGGATGCAAGAAATATGGGACTGACGGAGCACCTCTTTATTCCCCATGGTATTGTGAACAGTGGGAATTAATGCAAATCATTTGTCAATGAATTGTACATAGCCACCCCCTTTGGGTATTGTGTGTGTGTGTGCGTGCGCGCACACACACATGCATCCACATGAGAGAGAGAGAGAGAGAGAGAGAGAGGGATGTGGAGGCTGATATGCTCTGGCAAAAACTGGTTGAGTCCATTCATATCAATAGTTACATTTTCTTGCTTTGTATATTGTGTTTTTTGGGAAAAGTACCCCAAACAAAGAGGGTTACAGAGTTAGCAGTTGGTGAGCTCCTCGAGCACTGCTTTGTCACAGTCTGTTGGGCTTCAGGCCCTATACTCACAGTCAGTGTAACCATGTCCAAATCCTATCCTTTATCTTTCATGGGCTAACTGGTGTTCAGGCATGCCTCAGGCATGATGGAGAGGTAGCTCTACATAGGTTGTGCACATTCTGATGGCTAGCTCCAGATGTGCACTCTTTAGGCACTTCCTGACTCCGACCTTCTAAGGCGAGGCACAGGGCTTCCCTCAAAGAGGCAATATATGGAATATGGCTAATGACTGAGGAGAGGAAGGCCAATTGAAAAAGGCGCTCTCTCATGATGGCCCTGGTAACCACAAACTATTTTCTCCCCTAACAGTTCCCTCCCCTCCTCTTAAAATAGTGTACAACGTCAAACAAAGATCCAAGACAAAAAATTAGAAGGAGAAAAGATGGATTTTCCCTTCACTTTGTCTCCTCACACCCCGTAAAGTTCAATGGAGAACTTAAGTAGTCCAGCAGTAGTAATTCAAGGCCTCCTCAATGCCAAACAAGATGACCTTATTTTATAAATCCTCTCCATGCCTTCACATATCCCATCATTTCTGGTGTGAGTTGCACGTTCACATACAGAGGATGGCTGTGCTAAACATGGGAAGGCCCCCACAGCTAGCTAACAATGTTTGTAATGTCTCTCTCTCCCTAGAGGAGGTCAAATTTAAGGCGATAGTAGCTAGGGCTTCATAGAAGCCATATCATTGGTCTGTTGCAGATCAACTCACAGACATCTTGGCCATGTTCTCTCTCAGCCAACATCATGAAATTTTACAAGTGAGCCCTCTCCCCACCATGTTGGAGTGGGGATTATGAATATTTTGTGCTGCTATAATCCCTGTTCACCAAGGATGGACTTTCCACCACTGAGGTCCCCTGGTCAGGGCTATTCTTGGGAGGGGCCAATGGTCTTTTATTGGGTTCATACTTAGTATGCTAATTTTTCTACCACCAGTACCTCCCATACTGTACTGCACCAAGAGGTCATGCTCTGTTCTTTTCCAGTGTCTTGCTCTTAGACATCTGATTGCCACTAACGACTGCAAAATTAATATACTATGGCATTTGACAAGAGTCCCTTCTAGGAGCCCTGGGAGCAGTATCTGGAAGTCTTGTGTTAGCTTGGATCCAATGAGACACTTTATCTTACTATATGTAAATGTAAAATTGCACATGCACGAACAAGTGCATGAGAAAATTGCGAATACAATTTAGGAGGCTCTTTTGAAAATCTATCCTAGTATTTTCAGAAAATAGACGTCTGAAGAAAGATGAAAAAGTACGTGTATATGTGTGGCATCTTTAACTAATTTGAAGGTTTGTTAAGAGTTTGAAAGGTTAAAAGATCACAGGCGATTTGGTCTTTGTCCCTAGAAAAAAAGTGTGTGTTTAAATATGAATATTTCGACCCTAATTCTACAGATTCCATTTTGATCAGTACTGTTATCTACGTAATTGATCGAGTAAAAAAATTAAAATGGATTAGTGGAGTTAATAAGAGCAACAAAAACAAAAAGAGAAACTCTCCAGGAAGCCGTAAGACAGCTTTGATTGCACGTTTAGTTTCTCAGGATGTGTTAAAAACCAAACCCTGAATGATTCTGCTGCAAGGCACATCTCTGACACTCCTGGGCAAGCCGAACCTTTTATCAACGATGGCAAGAAAAGTCCTGGTGCCTTTATTAGTAATGATTAATGTGGTTTGAAAAGGCAACATAGGTTCAGTGCCAAAGAATTATTTTGGCTGGAGACAATACAAAAAAACAGCAATGTGGGCTTTTGAAATAAATTTCTGAAGGGGAAGGGTTTCTAAAGGAGACGCCTACATGTGATAACAAAGTTAACCTAATCTGTTCCCTCTTGTGTGCTGGGGCACTCACACATGCAAATCTTGTCCCTCGTTCAACTGCGTTTGTTCACCTCCATAGCCCTTCGGTGATTCAAATCTGTGTCTTACTATCCTATAATACCCTTGTCTAACAGTTCTTTTTAAATGCATGTGTTAATTATCTTGCCACTGCTGTAATTTCTCCCTGTGGTCCATTAATTAAGAGGTCACAATCTAAGAGCATGTTTACCCAATAAGCTTTCTTTTTTAATTATCCTAATTGCTTGAATACTGACAAAGGCTCTGTCCCTCCCCTTTCCCTCAGTGGATTAACAAACAACATTAAAAACCCCACACAATGATGGGTTTGTTAAATATATACATTTATAACCCCGCCATATTGTATCATCAAGGGTCACTGGGGAAAAAATGTTATATTCGTATGGCTGTGTAAAAGCACAGGCAAAGGTAAATTAATGAAGCTCAGTTTATCAATGCAAAAATTACATTGGTCAGGAAAAATATTAATACAACTTTTAAACCTCCAAGGCCATGAACTGAAAAAGAGGATGGTATGGTCTTAGTCTGTGTCAAGGACAATCATAGTCTATTAAAGAAACCCGCATCTGTATGTTTGCAATCTGTTTGTATCACTTTGGATGAAAGCAAGCAGCAAAAACAAGCTGGGAGCTGGCTTTTATTGTACAAAAGATCTATTACTGTTTTTTTCAGAAATGCCAGTCTCCAGTCAATCTAATGGAGTCTTGCATCTTGTTAATCTAGTCACAGTTTCGCTTTGTTGTTTTAGCAGTGCTAAGTACAACATAATCTCTAGTATCTGAAAAAATGGAAAAACATAGTTCACATTTGTGAGTACTTTACAAAAGGAAAATGTGCTATTTGAATTCCAGGTAAGATTTTAATACAAAAATAGGTAAAGGCTATGTTCAGAAAAGCTACTATTTTTTCCAGTGCTCTTTTCAGAGTGTAGAACAATATTTGATAAGTCAACAAACATTTTTGTTGTTTAATAAAGCAAATGTTTCATTCAGACTAGTCATCTCTGGGAGTATATAACAGAAGTATAATTAATTAAAAATTGCTTAGGTAAGCGTGATTGATGTATGGTAAATAGATGTTTCCAGCACTTATTGTTTCTCCTTGATGGATTAGGAAGAGTTGTTTAACAGTTCATTTGACCAGTCTCTCCTGGTGTTTCTTGAGTCTGGCTGTGCCAGTCAGCACCAGCAGTTCCTTGGTAGTTTAAGTCTCTTTAATAAAGATTAAGATGTCAGAGGTCCTGCATTGCACAAAATCCCAATTTTATTAACTTTTCATTATCAGCTGAAATATGAAGTGCATTTGTTTTCCTCTAAAGCACGGCATTTTCAGGGTGATGGGGACGTATGTATATAATATACATTTATGAGGATTAAGAGCTGGTTTATTCAACCCGAGCTCACACCAGTGAGCACCTACTCCTGTGAGCAGTACCATTAACATCAGTATTACTGCTCAAGAAAGTAAGTATTCACCAATGAAGCTGTTTCTAGAGGGAAGTGATAGCCTACTTACACTTTCTGTATTCCAACCAATAGTGTTATCATTGAACAGTGGCAGATAAAACTGAATCACAACATTAAATCCACTAAGATAAAAATATCAGTGTTGTCTAGTTTCAGTCAACATTTCTCTTCACTCTGTGCAAATCCATCAAGAGCACAGACTGTAACAGTCCAATAGTTCACTATACACTTACACTCATTAAAATGGACTGCAAAAGAATTCAAAGTCCACTCCCTAGCCAGAAACACAGATAATCAACTCTAATGTCATCCATCTGAACTTAGGCAGCTGCTGATAAAGTTAAATTGCTGAAGGCAGCAGCAAAGTTTGGCACCCATTTGCCATCTTTGTATAAAGAACTGCTTTTGATCTTAATCTCTATCTATCTATATACACACACATGCGTACACACATAGTACGACTGGTGATCCATCACACAAAACCCAGATATTTAAGGTTGCTCTTTTTTCCTGTCTGATCAATTGGGCTCAAGTTTTAGGGAGCTTCTGAAAGCTGCCCATGTACATAGTCAACATATTTTATTGGGAAAAATCCTTTGAGAATCACCTGGTTTTTGAAGCTGTTCATCAAAGGAAGGACACAGTTGTTACTGCCTGATACTTTCTCAAGGCAAAACGGATACAACTGTGAAGTGTGCTTTGGAAAGAAGGTATGATCTATACTCTTCCACCAAGTACAACATAAGTCCTAACAGGATGACACAGGAAAACTGAACACAACCCTATAATAGAGCTGGTTGAGAATTTTTCATCAAAATGGTTTTTAAATCACTCTCTCTCTCTGGCCCAACAAATAGTTAAGTGTTTATCAAATCTGAGCCTGCTCCAACAGGAGAGAGCGATGGAGACCCACGCCCAGAATATCCCACAGTCAGGGGGCAAGGGTACACTCCTGGGCCCTGGGAGAACTGGGTTCAGACACATCCCAGGTGAGTTTACAAGCTACTGGGGGTGACTGACTGACACTCTCTTTCTCTCCCCCCCCCTTTTTTGTGGGGGGGAGGGAACATAGAAAGGTTTTGGTTCCATCCCAATGTGAAACATGAAAAATTTCTGAAATCTCAAAAAATATTCACAGGATAGAAAAACCGTTTCCAACCCAGCGCTATCAATAATCCCTTTCCTGTTAGTGTTAAGACCTGTTATATTTAGTCCTGTATAGTACAAGGCATTCTCGTGTTACCATGTAAGAATTTACATAGAGAAGTTCCTATGCAGCAAGATAAATAACATTTAATCAAATGGCCCTTGTATTATATGCAAGGCACTTCAGTTTGGGTTTTTACTGAAATTTTCCCCAGATTTCTCAGGTTTTTAAAAAACCATAATTTGGGTTTTACTAGTTTGCACCCAAAGTTTTCAAAATGCTTAAACTCCTCAGACCCAGCTCCCCACTTTGGGAGGAGAAATGCCTGCTCGGTCCCCCCTCACAGAGTCCCCACTGGACAGCAGCGGGCGCCTGCGCATAGGAGGATAACTTCCACTGGGTAAGTTGGGCAGGGAGCAGGGTACTGGCAGCTGAGACTGTCAGACTGCTATGGTGACAGGCTGAAGCCTTCTCAACTGCTACATCGTGAATAGCAGGCATCCTCACCCACCCACCTGCTGCACCCTTAGTTCCTGGCTCTTTGGTGTGTTTTTTTAACCAGTTTTCACTTATTTTTTTTTTTAAAAAAAGGAATTTGGAATAAGCACTGATAAATTCTCAGTAAATTTTAAATTAAATAAAAAAAACTATAATGAAGGTTCTTAATTACATGGCTGTCTCTATATCACTTTAAATATATGTTGAATTGTATAAATACAGATGTTAGACCAGGGGTAGGCAACCTATGGCACATGTGCTGAAGGCGGCACGCAAGCTGATTTTCAGTGGCATTTACACTGCCCGGGTCCTGGCCACCAGTCTGGGGGGCTCTGCATTTTAATTTAATTTTAAATGAAGCTTCCTAAACATTTTAAGTAAAACCTTATTTACTTTACATACAACAATAGTTTAGTTATATATTATAGACTTATAGAAAAAGACCTTCTAAAAATGTTTAAATGTATTACTGGCACGCAAAATCTTAAATTAGAGTGAATAAATGAAGACTCTGCATGCCACTTCTGAAAGGTTGGCGACCCCTGTGTTAGACTAAATTCAGCAGTCAGTTTACTCCTATCACTCTATTCAAACCCTCCTTGATTTTGACAATGACTCTGATTATCCTACATCCTGCAAAAATATCCCTAGTGCTACATCGTGACCTGGTTCATGTTAGAGGCTTTGACCATCAATAACAAGCAGTGGTTGTGTAGAATTAGTTATAAATCGACTCACTGAGTGGCTTCTACCATCACATATAGATTTAGACCACTTTTTCTTTTCACCAGAGGGTGTATTCATCTCATCCTTTGAATACACGGGTATTGCAAAGAGGAGGAGACTGTAGCATCAGCTGAGCAAATAGCTGGCTGCTGTTTGTATCTCCACACCTAAGTTAAAGTCTACAACTTGTAGGCAACCAGCTTTGAGGAAAATGCTGATTCTTCTCTGTTTACTCCTTTGATAAAGCAGGTCAATGTATCAGAAACTTCAGCCCATCAGTATTTTGGAAGAAGGAATACATATGCCATAGCTTGTCTGTTTCAAAAGTATGTATGTACAAAAGGCATGATAAGTGGGTGCTGAATGGCTGGGAGTGGCAATTATCAGTTATACATATCACTATAGTCTCTCAGCTTTTCAATGGTACATAGTTCCTAATACCATGTTTACTAAATCAGGTAAAAAGGGACTCTTAATACTGTGCAAATATGACTTACCAAAGGACTTTGCTTTCTCACCTATTCTTGGGCTTTTCAAATCAACATTATTAATTGGCTGGCTTATCGGTAAGTGCTGTCTGGCAGTTAAAAGATGTTTCCACCCATTGCAATGATACATAGAAACTGAGTAATGTCAGGCACAAGGACAAATAACTTCAATAGTTGAAGTAGAGAAATATTTTGACATACTAAATCTTCTTTTTTAAAAAATCAAACCATTCCACTATTAATTTGCTATCCTTTAAGATATCAGTTATTTCATATTAACTTGCCATTGTCTGTTTTATATACATTACAGATTAATTCAGAGGACTGTTTTATAGGTATCTTTTAAGGATATTTTTACATCTTTGTTTCCCTCCATCCTCTCTCATCCTCTGTTGGGCAGGTGTGCGGGGTGGGAGGGGGAGGAAAGGGGTTTGAAGCTTGCACTGTTGCTGCCCACACTGTACCTGTTCTGGAGATAACTGACACAGCCCTGCAAACTGAATTCCTCTAAATTTGTCACCTTTCATGAGCACTAAACCTACTTTAAAATGGAAAGAGTCAATTGACTGACATGATAAGGAATATTGAAAATCAGAGAACATGAAGCACAGGATTTATATGAAGCACAGAATGTACTTACGTTCATTATAGATATAATAATAAACCAGACTACTGCCCTGCCTCTTTTCCTCTCACACTGCTCTACCACGCCTCAACCAGGACCCGAAGAGCCCACTTATAGAGCGAGAAGTTTCAGACTCCATGGCCCATTTGCTTTTGGTTTCTTTGATGCTGCCTCCAAAGAAAGAGGTATAATTTGTGCCTCTATGATGATAATTTTTTGTGAAGGCAACTGACCACTAGGAACTGTTCTGAGATCACAAACTCTTCTCATACACGCTACCTAACCAACATAAGAACATAAGAACAGCCATACTGGTCAGATCAAAGGTCCATCTAGCCCAGTATCCTGTCTCCTGGGAGTGGCCAATGCCAGGTGCCCCAAAGGGAATGAACAGAACAGGGAATCATCAAGTGATCCATCCCCCATCGCCCATTCCCAGCTTCTGGCAAACAAAGGCTAGCGACACCATCTCTGCCCATCCTGACTAACAGCCATTGATGGACCTATCCATGAACTTGTGTACTTCTTTTCTGAACCCTGTTATAGTCTTGGATTTCACAACATCCTCTGGCAAAGAGTTCCACAGGTTGACCCATTAGATAGTGAGGACTTCAATGATGATAAACTATTATAGAAAAATTATGAATATTTTACCAAGCTTACGTAACACAGTATATGAATTTGGGATTCAGTTATTTAGCTACAAAAGGGCTTTTACTGCGTTCAAGGAAATTTTCTAATAGAAGCAGGATCAGGCCCAATTATTTTATTTTAAATATTTGATATTTCTGGTTTCTCTTAAACAGGAGTTACTTGCCATTGCCATCTCCACTATGCTGAAATTATCATTCATGAATCATGATGCTTAGAGGCCTTTTTTGTTTTTTAGAAGAAGTGTTTACTTCATAAAGGTGGACATTTAAAGAAAAGAAAACAAATATTTGATGTTCTGTGTGAGCATGAGTAGGGAGAGCATTGTGTATGAATAGTGAATTCAAAGGGGTTATTCTGTGATGATAAAACAAGCTGGGGGAAGAAAGGTTGCTATCAAAGATAAACCAAGGCTGTTTAAACACAGAGAACGGTATAGTCATACACAAATGGAAAAGGTAGTTAGCATACAAATGGCTGATTTAATCTGGAGTCTGGCAAATTTAAGTAGTAAAAGGATGATGATAACTACACAGAATGATTGAAGAAGGGGAGATACACAATGATATAAACAATGTGTTAGATCTCTATATTTCTCAACATAAATATATTTTTAAAGGCACCAATTAAAGTTTTTGCTTGCTATCAAAGTTAATTACCCAGAATTCTGAGCGCACTCTACCTGTTCACAGCCTGGAATGATGAAAGGTTTTCTATTACATCATATGGCCATTCTGCTGCCTAATAATATCTCAGTAGAAACATTTGCTTTCTAAGGCCCAATTATGTCACTGCATCTGTGCAGGACTCCAGCAGACACCTGAAGCCAACTGTAGGATGGGGACCAAATCCAACAGTGTCTAGTAGATAGAGCCGGAGACTGGGAATTAGAACTCCTGGGTGTACTGCCTGGTTCCACCTCTCTTTGTGGCCACGAGCATGCCATGTCCTCAAAACAGGAACATTAACAATTATTTGTGATGAGGGATATTTTAGATACGGACAAACCTCAATATTTCCAGAGGTTCAGATAAGGATCCAATAATGCCACCAGCTTGCATCAACAGGTGGGGCAAATTGATGGGACCGGTGGTGAAAGCAAGAAAATCCAAATAGTGCGGGAGTGAGGTACTTGCCTGCGGGAGTCTCTGGCACCCACTGGCCAGCTGGGGGACAGGGGTGCTGATTGGCCAGTATTCCCCAGCTCCCAAGATTTAGCCCAGCATAGAGACCATGTGGAGTCTCTCTCGGCTCCATTCCAACAGCCATCCCAACTCACCTGAACTAGGAATGGGTACCTGGCCTGACAGATGCTGTGGGTCTAGCCAATCACCTGTTTTGGGGGGTCAGGAAAGATTTTTTTCTTTCATGGGCCAAATTGGCAAGCCACAGTAGGAATGTGCCTGGTACCTAACTGAGCTCTGGGGTGGTGTTGCTTAGTTGTTGCAACTTGTGGCTGGTTTCCAGGGCAGTTAAGAGAATAAAATGAATGGTTTCCAGAGGTAAAAGACACGGGATTTTGGTGAAGGGCCAAACTTAATCAAACCCCAGAGTACACTGAGGTTCTATTTGGCTGCAGTTAAGGGTGAAGGTTCTGTTTTTTCCCTGTTTTAAATGTAACATTTCACTGGTCCTCCTTTTTTATTTTTATTGTATTTGGAATTTAATTTCTTAATTTATTTTGCATCTAAAAAGGAAAGACCTTCACTGACATGGAGAAATTGCAGCGTTTGTTGACATCTCTCCCTCTTCCCTTCACTGTAAATCACACTGAAACACAATGAGAAATGCTAGGCCCAAAGCAAACAAGTTCCGATAGATTTAAAAACAACAACTAACCACAAACAACCACCGAAAACTAGTAATGGCTGAGAACTGTTTGGTTGTACAGTTCCCCCCCTCAATCATTTGTGGATGAATTTATTATTTATTACATTTACTATCTTTTGGATTGATCCCTTTTATAAGGGGTTAAGCAAAATACAGTCAAGGAGCTGTGTAAGTTTTCTCATATAATTTCTGCCAATATCACTTCTGACCTGCAGTGATCTGTTGTTCTTTAGAAATCGGCCATTTATGTCAAATTGTATCAATTTTTGTAGTTCTGCCTAGATACAGAAGAACCAGTTTGGATAAAAGAACAAACACTTTTCATTCTGCAAAAAACACACCCAACTCTGAACCATTTTTGAGAATTGAAAAAAAAGTTTTTCCTTCTTTTTCTCATTATTATTTGTTTTCATGAGCCTCTAACACTTCAATAGGCTGTGTGGGATCGGAAGCAGAGAAGCAGAACAGCTGAATACAAGAAAGCCTATTTTTTAGGCATTACCAGCCCAGTTAGAATAAAGGATTGTTAGAAATCTCACTTTTAAAAATGCTATGCACAAAACTTCCACCTAAGCATTGCAGACCCAGAGGGTTCAGATAAGTTTTAGTGAAGCAGCCGAACTTGAGTGTATGTATCCAAAACAAACAGACTTCAAAATGTCTGACGGTTATCTATGACTTTTTCTCCAACCTCTGTATCATGTGGTATATATGAACAGAAAGGGGCCTTTAATCATCTCCAGATACACTGCTTTCATGGTCATGGATATTTGACTGGGCTTTTTTTGTGCGATGATTTTGAGTCAGAAAAACACCAATATTCATATGGAGGATGCTTGAAGCTCTCACCGGCACTCAGGAATAACACAGGCATGGTTCCAGCATTAAATTATAAATTGTGCTTTTATGACTCATTTATCAAGACTACATTCTGGAAAAGGAAACATCTTGCTAACTGGCTAAGAAGAAATTGATCACTTACATTAAGGATATTAGCTACCAAAAAATTGTCACAATAGTTAGTAGTAGTAGTAGAGATGGGAACAAGCAAAAGTACAGCTGAACTTCTCAGAAAACAGGTAGTGTTTTATCAGTCTAAATATTTATACACCCCTGGTCATCGTCATCATATTTGAACTCCTCCCAATATTTAATGATTTATCCTTGCAATGTTCTCATGAAGCGGGCAAGTGTTACTCATATTTGAAAGATGTGTAAACTGATTCATAGGATATCTTATGTGACTTGTACATTGTAATACTGGAAATCAAAATAGCAGATCCCCAGAAATAAAACCAAGAAGTTCTCAGTCATTCTTGACTATAACTACGAGAAAGGAAGAAAATTCACCAAAGGTTTTAATAGAAAAAACCCAGTCATGCAAGAGAATGACCAATGGAAGGCAAGCTTTAGTTCTTTTAAGCAAAGACAAATAATTGCAGAAAAACATTGTACAAAGTTATTCCATTGATTAATTTTGACATTAAATTCTCAAGGAAACAGGTCTCAGACTATAACTAAAGAACCATGAAGTCGATTTTGGTGCACTAACATCTATGTTTGTTTCTGGAATTTCCACTCCAATCTGCCTATAATAGAAGTGGAGTGGAATTAATTTTCTCCTGGGTCATATTGGCTGGATTCTGAACCAAAAAAATAGTCTATTGGAAATTCAGATGTCCAGTAACTCAGGATTTCCATTTAATTCCTCTAGGCCTGAGGAAACAGGCTGTGAAATAACAGTCTGGAAGTATTCTAACAGGGGATGTGAATACATGTCTCCAAAGTAGCAATTAACAACAAGGACAACTGTTCAGTAACAGGCTAACATCCCTCTATTTCAGGCCAGCATTCATTGATTTAGATGGAGTATGCTGCAATCAACTAAGTCAGTATGAGAGCAGTATTGCCTCAAAATGAACCAGGATTTCCTAATTCCAGTAGCTGGTGGGGCACTTGTCTAAATAAAGTTGAGCAGAAGCCAGAGAGCTGGCCCTAGTGCATGGTAAGCTTCCTTTCACCACAAGTATTCTCAGTATCTACTCTACCAGCTTCTGCACTAAGTATATTCACAGTAAAATCTAGAGGTGCAAAAATGAACATTCCTTTCCTTCCTCTCCCACACAAGAGCTACTCTCAGGATTACATATTTGTACTTCACAGAAGGTATGAATTGCTTTAATATGTAGAATGAGTCATGAACATCAAATAATCAGCAGTCATAGTAGCATTCCCTCACTGCCTTTCTTCTTCACTTCTTTTGGTCATTCATACAAGCCATTTTAAATTATATACAACTCCAACATATGCATATGGGATTTTTGTTGCTGTTTCAAGATCCATAGGGCCAAGATTTGTTAAAAATAGGTATCTACAGTTAGCATTCTAACTTCGCATTTAGGTACCTTAGTAAATGGTCTGAGATTTTCAAGACTGTAGAGCACTACTGATATTAATGGGTATTCTGTACTTCTGAACAAAAAACAGTTTTTTGTACTTTGGTAAATTAGGCGTCTAAATAAATATTTAGGAGTTGGATTTTATGCTTCTATTTTTGAAAATGTTGTGCTTCCTGCATCTGTTAAGCAAAGGTCCTATAATGTGCAAATGGATCAAAGTTTGTCAAGTGCAACCAGAATTCAAGCCTCTTCAGATAGCCCTAGTGGACAACAGCACTCTAGTGGAGAGAAAAATATTGCAACAGCAGAAAATGTACATGAAGACGATTGATAACACTCACTCTCTCCATGACTCAAGCTGCCCCAGTCTAATCAGGGACTTTTCAATGTGTAACATCTATCTAAGAGGAGAAGAATTCCAGCATAAATTACACAATTCATAACTGAAGGCGGAAGGATGAAGTTCACATTCTATTTTTGTCCATTATCTTATCTTTAGGGTTGTGTGGTACACCGCTAGGAAGAAGGTGCTGTTAATACAAGAAAGCTAAAAACAATGCCAAGGTGATAGAGATTAATGTACCTTAGAATGCTTCTGATTATCTGAGGACAGTCTGAAGCTTCACTGCACCTTTATGGGTGATATATTAAAACTCTGAAAGTTATCATGTGACCTTTTGTCCTTGTGTCTGTATCTACAGAGTTGTGTGGGACTGTGTAAAGCTC
The DNA here is from genome assembly GCF_003597395.2 of Chelonoidis abingdonii. Classification (NCBI taxonomy): domain Eukaryota; kingdom Metazoa; phylum Chordata; order Testudines; family Testudinidae; genus Chelonoidis; species Chelonoidis abingdonii. The sequence goes on from NC_133791.1 coordinate 4,192,799, forward strand.
TAGAGGGTCTAAAGAGCTAATGTTGTGTGTGTAGCTATTAAGCCTGTGTGCAACATCTCACATTTGAAGTCCAACATTATTTGTAGTCTCTCAACTTCTGATTGGTCTGGGTTATTCAGATATCAAATGCTCAGACAAAGAGAAAAACAATTAAAGTACCATGTCTGAATCCTACCTTGTTGTTCCCATATATAGCTCATTGACCTCTTGGAAAGCCATAATACAATTACAGATTATAGCAGTGGTTCTCAGCCAGGGGTGCATATACTCCTGGGGGTGCAGAGAGGTCTTCTAGGGGGTACTTCAACCTATCTGGGTCAGTGTTTCTCAACCCGGGGGGCGGGGGCGGGATGGGTTTGGAGGGGTCACAAATGCAGGGCTCGTGTTAGAGGATGGCAGGCAGGGCAATTGCCTTGGGCCCCAGGCAGCCCCACAAAGCTAATTTCCATATTTCAGACTCCTGAAAAGGAGTACAGTGGTCTGGAAAGGTTGAGAGCCACTGGATTATAGGATTTTATCTCAGATTCTCTATTTCTTTTCGCTATCATTCTTGGGAACGCCAGACTCAAATGGGAATGAATGATGTTTGCTAAATGTCTCAGTTGCCTCTCTACAGAGACCTGGCTTTTTCCATACTAAGTGCTGATTTCTCCTTTCCTAGAGAAGGAGGTGGCAGAAGTGAAACAGAAGCCTGAACAGAACCACTTGTAGCTCTGCATTAGTGTGGTCTCTGAATGCTTAGTTAATTAGAAAATGTTTGCAAAGGACTCTGAAAGTTAAAAATACAATGTAAATGCTAAATATTATTCTTAGGGAGTCAAAATAAAGCTTATGATGAGTGACACTTGAATATTTTCTGACAGTACATTTTTTCCATTGGAAAATGCTGATTCTACAAAATCAAGAGGTTTGGTGGGAACACATGAATGTTGTCAAATATTTTGACAGGAAGTTTTTTAAATGTTTCATTTTGATGTTTTACAAAATATTCTGAGATTTCCACTTTTCATCCCAATTCAGCCTGAAATGAAATTTTGAAATTCAGGAATTACATTTTTGGCCCAGCTCTACTTAAAATACTATGTTTTATAGAAATTGGATAGTCTTCTGTTTCTGTTCATCTATATCATGATTCTGGAAATCAAGAAGTTCATGAAATGGAATGAAAAGAAATAGTCATTTTGAATTACAATTAATATTCATTAAGATATAGGGCCAATTTTTCCATTAGTCTCAAATCAGCCTTTAGCTTTGTGCTTGCAAGCTTTTGTCTGCAACCATTTGTGCATGCAGCTACCATGTCTGGCTGCACAAAGAGCAAACTTCTTGTGCAAAATAAATCAGATTATTTCAGCACGTTTTATAGGCAGAAGATCTCCATGTCGAAAGAAAGCAGTCATCTGAGAGGCAACATCAAAATATATTGTATGCCTGAACTAGGCACAGGACTCAAGTGACGTATTGGTTGTTCTGTCCCTCCTACACACATTTCTGGCCCCAAAAAACCCTAAAAGGAGCATTTTTTTCCTCCTGAGGTTAAGTGTCTCAGAAAAGCATAGGTCATTGGTATCTAGATCATTACTATGACACTTTAGGTCTTGTTTCATTTTTGTCTGTGCAGTGCTGCCTGGCGCTAATTCACACTTTTCCAATTGTTCTCTCACTTTTCTCCCCACCCCACCCATCATATCCCCCTTCTCCCCCTTATTATTGTCTAGGCTTTTTAGCAGGAGAGGTCTAATAGGCCTCCTAGCTTATACATGTTCTTCACTCTAATAGCGCTGCACATTTTAATTAACTGAATATTGCAAGCACCTGAAGATTACAGATTTTATTACTACCACCATCTGGCTTCTATAATGTATGTAATATATACAATAAATCCTGCGTCCAAACAATTCTGCAAAGAAATCTGTCCTACTCAGTGTAATCTATTCTTACAGCACTAAAATATATATATATATGTTGCATCTAAATAATTGGTGGCAACACACACACTCACCCCTCTTTACTAGACTAGAGTATTAGTTACAGTCTTCTCAGTTTTCCCAATCCATCTCATCTATGGCTCTGAATTTAGATCTAATACTGGCACATCCATCCTCGGTGTGCAGAGAGGAATTACAGGGTGGGTTGGGGGCAGGGATGCTTAGGTTAGTTTTGTTTTGGTTTTTTTTTTACCTTTTAAGTTAATGTACAGTTTTGAAGTCCCAGAGGCTATCGTTCCGAAATTTGTGATGTTTTCTCTGCTTTGGTGATTTAAGGTTTGTCAGAAAATGTCAGAAAGGCCATGAGGCCAAGGGCTTCCTGATGACTGAGGATTTTCTTTCACATGACCTTCCTGAAGTTGATTTTGGGCTCCAGACAGTGCTGCCTTCAGCTCTGACGGGGGCCGGCTGGCAGCAGATTCATGGGGATCTCTAGGGCATTCTGGCATTTTTAAACTAACTGGAGGCTGTAATACCTCCTAATCATCCAGAATATTATTTCACAAGTAATCATCTTGGAGGCAGTACATAAACTCCAGACTTTTATTTTATTTTGCAGCTAATTCCCTAATGACAAACAGCATACTTTCAAGTGTATTCAAACAATTAAAAACACATCTTGATTTAAATGAACAAATGCATAAGCTGAGCAAGTGTTTTGGATTTCACAGATGGCATTCTGTTTGTTTCTTTTGACAGAGACATACATAAATGCACACATACAGGTGAATGTAACATGGATAAGAAATTGTTAAATAGCAAATATATATTTCTGAATAATTTCACTAGTAAAAGTGCTGAGTTCACTCACTATGCCATGCAGTCTCATATTATTTAGGCAGCTGACAAGTATTCATCAATTGTTGTAAATAAACTATTATTCTATTGAAAAGTCACATCAGAAAGTGTTATTCATCCCCCCCCTTTAAAAAAGCTTCAGTCATCCAATGAGGGAACAGAAACTATACCAGGTGATTTAGTTGGCCAACCACACAGCATGAACTGATATGTGCAAATAATCAATGCAAACACTTTGTGAATAACACAGAGGCTGAAAATTATTTGACTAAACTATTATATGAATACTTACTAATAGGCCAGAAGAAATCACACACTAGTCGAAAAGAGACCTGTAATGAATAGATTGGCCAGCTTTGGTTGTCATCATTTTTGCCTCAGTGAGATGTGCCTGCATCAGTGCTGGCAAAGGACTGTTTGTAGTGGGTTTGGGGTTTTTTTTAAACTAAGTAGCCAATAGAGATGAACTAAGACTGGAATAATTTAACTTTCAGGGCAGCAATATAAAGGGACACAGATTAATATCAATCTGTTTTTTGATTTTGACATATAGGTCACCTCTCTTTCACCCCACCACAAAAAATTAAGTATCCGTTTTTGCTATTGAACTCAGGTTTCCTCAAAGTCAGAGCATTTATGTTTGAGGAAAGCTGAGAATCCAGGTAGGCAAGGTGACCTTCCATAGCTGTGAAACCCTGAAGTAAATATACATTTTTATCTTAAACAGATATCATTGTAATACAGATGCCTGTCATTTAGAACAATGTGTATAAATAACTCAGTAATACAGTTTAGGCACTTTCCCCCGAGGTACATTGTTCACTTAGACATGAAAATATAACAGTGGGCTATAAATTAGTGTGAAAAGAATTAATTAGCTTCATTGCATTCTGGATTAATCTGGTGGCTGTGCTGATTTAATGGAGACTCCGCTAGAGTAGATGGTGAAAAAAATCAACTTAATTTACAAAAGTCACATTTATAATTAAATAAGGAAGTCTTCACCCTGTCTATGCTTTGCATTAACTCACAAGCAGAGGCTGTGGTAATTTACCATCAGTCACCCTTATCATCCACAGTACTGACAATATTGAAAATTGAAACTGTTGCAAAGGTGCCGAGTTCACATGTCCTTGAGTTGCATAGGGTTAGAGTTCACTTGAGCTTACTGGAGATGGAAATATGGATAGAGAAATCTTAGCAATTGTGGGTCTTCTTAACTTGACCTGATTTTTACATTTAACTACCAAAATAAAAAAGCCTCTTCACAGAAATATTTCTCTCTCTCTCTGACTCACCCTCCCCACTTTTTGCCCCCTTTATCCCTGTTACAGCACTAATCAGACAATTGAATCAGAGAAATTAAATCTACAGCATTAGTAGTTCAAAGTTATTTGACCAACACTTGGTTTTCTGACTTTTCTGTGGCTGCTTTACACCATTTTTACTTTCCATGCTTCATTTCAGTAAAATCAAGGATGCAAACTTCTTAGTACTTAGTTTCCATGGAAACCTAAACTGACCTCAACATTATTGTTCTCAAGAGGGAACTGACTTTACTATATGTTCATTCACTGAATTAATGGACTCCTGGTTCTTTTATTAGCAGCCCTCTAACAATGGAAAGAGAGAAATGTTGTAAAAAAGACTCTCAGACAACTGTTCCCTCCTTTGTCCAGGGCTTATTGGAATGACGCAAGTCTATTCAAGAAAAGATTATAAAAATCAACTGAAAGCTACCTCTGTTTGTGGCAGCTAAACATACTTCTATTTCATAAAGATATAACCTATAAAACAAGCAAATTAAAGTTCTTAAGAAACAGCACCTCTAAGGCAGAGATCATGTTGAAAGTGGATTTTAGATATGACCAATGGATATTGCTATTCACTCCAATATAGTTTTGCGAAACATCATCAAGATCTGGTTTCAGGCACCTCATAGAACTGGCTTTGAGCTATGGCTGGAATAATGCTTTTTGCGAATAGAAAGATAGAAAAAAAACACTAGCTAAATATAAACACAGAGACAGATAGTATCACAATTTAGAAATAATTACAATTAATCTCTGGTCTGCACTCTCTCCATAACCACTGCAAGGACCTTTCTAACAGATCCCACTTATCCTAAACGTATGCAGTTAGTGGATCAATTAGTGGAACTGTAAATTAAAACAAATGTCACTACAATTTCAGATTTTTTTGACAGTTTCAGGGAATCCGCTTTTCACTGTGTGTGTGTGTGTGTGTGTNAATAAATATGTAAAAAAGGAAATTTAACATTTTTTAAACGGTAACAAAAAGGTTTTATATAGCATAGTAGTGTAGACTAGCCCTGAAAGTGTGTGTGTGTGTGTGTGTGTGTGTGTGTGTGTGTGTGTGTGTGTGTGTGTGTAAGTAAATAAATCTGTGGTGATAAAGTGTTCCGTACAGTACAGCAGACTAATGTGAAATGCTGTGAATCCATGAACATTAAACAGTTCATGTTAAAATCTTTAAGTCACTCTCTCAGTGAGTATCTAATATTATGATAGACCCTGCTTAGGCCTCAGGCTGTATGACCTAGCTAGTAATTGCTCCACAAAAGACAGTTAACAGTTCCCCTGCTCTTCCCTAACTACCTTCCTGACTGCTTATTGAAGTCTGATTTCTTACTCCTCTGGGTCATCATTCATCAGCCCTAGATATCCCACTGGGAGAGACTGACGAGACCTTTCCATATTCCTTGTTACCAGCGGCCATTTCTGATGGCCCAGGCTATAGAAAATGTCTTCACAGCAACCCAGTGGGACAAGCTATGCTTATAATACCCAAATAATCATTTCACAAATTATCATAATTATCAATCAATCATCCAGTCTGAACAATGCGTTCTGAAGTATCAGATGGTTTGTGTGACCTGTAGCATTTTGTACACAATAATAAACCTCGAGAGATTTATAGGTCCATCCTGGTTCACATTTGCAGCAACGAAACTAAGTTAATTTTTAATTTAAAAAGCCCACTACCAACACCCTTCCAATTATATAGCACACTTTGTGCCATAGAACACTTTCTAGATGGTCAAGGTTTCCAAAACTAAGACAGTTTGAGTTTCTCTAAACAATATTCAAGACTATCGGATACTTACTTTGGAAAAAAGGGTTACTTTCAGATTATATTTTCTTTCCAGCTGTACTGTATTAACAGCTTCTTACATTTTGCAATATAAAATAAAGTGAGTCAAAAAAGGACAAAAGAAAAGTTGGATTTTTATATAATACCAGATTGAATCTAACTCTTTTAAAGCTGATGGTATCTCCCGCTCTGTGTAATACAGTCTTGTCAATGGACAAATTCAGGCTCTCCAGAAAGTCAAAGAATAAATTTTAAACCTTTTGCCAAATGTCTATCCTATTGGATTTTGATAAGATGGCTATTGAGCTTTAATAATGTCTTCTATCCATTTTCAGCTGGCCCTTAACATGTCTCTTTATTTGTCCCTAAAGCCTCTTCAGTGATGCCTTTTTATTACAAGTCTCTCAGCTTGCTCTCAAGGGAGACAGGGTCGACAAGAGTGATAGATAGATAACTCTATAGATTATCTCCCACAGATGTTTTCTCTCCAGTAGCCCCTTAGGCTATTCCCTCTAAGTAAACAGAGACTAAACAGAGAGTCTACTGAAGAGAGAAGTCCCTAAGGTCTCTTGTCACCACAGTTAGAAAAACAGTCCATCCAGAAGAGGTTGGTTGGGAGCCCTATACCCTGAGCCTCTCTCAGCATAATTCTCAAATGTTCATCCAAAGTGACTTTTAGAGCAAAGTTAAATACAAGTAGAATTACCCATCAGACATAAAAGCATCATGCAATGGACATTGGCATCATTTCCTAGCTGAACAGGGAGTATTATCTTTCATGTCCCTCCGAAGTCAAATCAAAATGATAATGATATCAAGCTGATCTTTAGGTGTATTATCTGCAGTGGAAAAGCTTGGAAAATGCAGATAAAAAGCACATGAGCTGCCCTTTAAAAAAAATAAAATAGAGGGCAGCAGATTTAATCAGAGAAGATGTGAAAATGTGTATGGGAATCTGTGTCTATCTATATCTATATCTATGCACATAAAAATGTGTGTGCACCGTGTGCACGTACCTGACGGCATATATGCCCTGCACTAAAGAAACGTGAACTTTACCCGATTCTTTTTAAGCAAATACTTCAACCTCCAGAAAAATAATCCAAACCATGTATTGGCACAATGCAATGAAAGCTAACAATATGCAAATTTACAAAAATGTATGGCAGTTCACTTTGGCTGAGATGCACATGCTTAAAAGTTTGAATTATTCTGTGAGCTATCTGAATCTCTAGATTTCACAAAATTGGGCTGGAAACCTCATGGGAAAAGGTCCTCTTATTAGATTCCTGAGACTTCCTGCTTCCTGTGAGGCCAGTACCACCACCAAAATCAGCCTTCTAGTGTTAGTATGACACTACTGCTTCTAGCTGCTATAGAACCCAGACATATGGAGGCCGTAACACACTGTGAAAAAGTTATTTGAACCTTAAAAAAAACAGTCTGAGATAATTTTATGTTTTACCTCAAGCTAAATGAAAGTCATTATTTATTATACAATAAAGTAGTGTCCTCTAAATAAAGTTATTGAGCATGTCACAAACAGTTTAAATGGAAAAGGACTGATAGAAAGTAGAACATTTCCTCCAGTTGGTAATTTAACCAGGAAAAATTATGTTGAGGGTTTAAACTAAACAAGCGTCATGTGTCTCCAACTATACTTCAGTTCTGTCACTCTTCCCTTTTTTTCAGGTCTTCTCTTTCTTCCATGTCTTTCTCTCTCATGCCCTATTGATGTTCCCTGCTATTGCCCCCTTCAGAACCTTTGATGCAACAGCCACCTAACTGACTCATTTCCAAACAATGGTACCACCGCCTGGTTCGGATTTCCCTTGTTTCCAGCCTGGATTGGCCCACCCACTACATTCACTTCTGTCTTGGTGGCTGGATGGGGAGTGAGCCACATTCCTGTCCTCCAACATGCCTCAAAAGGAAGAGGATTACATAGCAATCAAACCCCAGAAAATTGTGTATCCCATTGGATATGGCAATTTAGTGATTCAGCAAGTTTGGGAACTGAAATGTTCTCCCAGTGGCTTCTTGCACTGTCAGAGTGAAATGTAGATAAGCAAAGATTACTCTTATAAAAAATTAGGCCACATAGCCCTGTTCTGATGCTGCAAAAATCATACAGGATTATTTTTCATTCATTCTTTTTCCCCCCCTCCTGTCTGAAAAACTGTCCAGCAATGGTCCTTTCACAAGCCATTAAGTTTAGACTTGAACTCTTTACCTTAATGCTTTGACCTTTTTTACCCTGGCTGTAAAACCCTACTGCCCATCCTCCAGTAAATTTATCACCTCATAAACTCCCACTAGTGCTTCCCTACAATGCATTTAGAAGAAAAAGTCACAGTGGCAGTCCCTCTGTCAAACATCATAATTGTCCAGTGTTACATTTGGAGTAAAAGAATTTTGAAGATGCAAGAAAGCTTTTGGGAAGGGGGAAATAAATATTGTCATCTTTTACTTAGTAACAAAAACAGTACAACTGAACTGGATTTTTTTTTTTTTTTAACATCTGAAGATGTCTGTTTAATGTCTCCTCCTACTCTTCCTTTGTTCAAAGCTGCCTTTTTAGGCTGAATGTGGATTTGCAATATTGTAATTAAAGACTACCAGATAGAAATAGCTGAGCAGTCCCTGGGCCATGGAGAATTTACTTCCATCTTTGTGATAAGTGGGTTATGATAATAAGAACCTGCCACCTTGTCACCATGTCTGCTCAGACAAAAGGATCCCACTGAGGCACAGACAAACATGAAATGAGTTATGGAGATCAACAAGGTAAAAAGTTCAGCAATATTGCTATAGGTCCTTTTGCAAGGTCAATGGATGGTCAAAAGACATTTCATAGAGGAAAGCTTAGCTTCCAAAATAAAAGCTTATTTTGCTCAAAGTGGTGTGAATAGAATGGTCCATACTGGACATAGATGTGTCTAAATATCTCTTCTCAGACTAACTCCGGAGCCTGACAAGTATTAGATTTCACTGTGTTTGGCAGAACTGCACAAGTGTTTTCTTTTAACTTTCAGAGCTAAGAAATGGTATTTAAGATAGCCTAAATGGGTGAATAAAATGGCAGTTGTTGCAGTTTTCCAACTTCAAATATTTGACACTTTTGATTCTCATGTGTGTCTATTTCTTATAAGACAATAACACGTGAAAGGAATTAAAGCCAACTCATGACTCAAACAACAAGGATAAGGATAAGCTACCCCTCTTATGGGCATCTAGATAGGCTATAATCAGACGTGACTTGCTATGCTTTACCTTCTAATACCGTTAACCAAAGATACCAGTGCAAAGAATGTTATTTTTATGTTATTTAAAATGATCCTGACCAAAACACTAGACAGGCTACTGACACATGTACTTTATGGGGCTGTCAAACAGTTCCAGTATAGACATTTATAGAAATTATAATACAGCTAAAATACACTTGAAACCAGATTTTCTCTGGAAATATAGTTCAAGATGTCACAAATCGAGGAAAAGCTCAGTAATACATAAGACTAGTTAAATTCTGTTATTTTATTCATGCATACCAGATCCCTTTGATTTCAAATAACCATCATATGGTGAACTGACTTCTACTTAGAAGTACAGACAAACATCATTTCCCTGGAAAATCAGGTTTCCAGGTTTGAACAGCTATCGCCTAGGCTATAACTGTAACAAGGATTCCTTTTACATAAGTATTGGATCCACAAATCACACATAAAAGTATCCCCAAATAAAACTAGGCGTACAATCCTGTGCTCATAGAAATGGAAAACAAGCTCTGAAAGCCTCTCTCATGTATTTTGATAACTACATTTATTACACATTCATATGCAAATAGAAATGGAAAACTATCAAGATAACGACAAAGCCAAGTAAGGAACACAACTTGGATAAGATTAAATCTTTTCCTACCTTCTTTATACAGCCCTCTTGGGATGCCACCTCAGGATCAGTCAGTACTTGCTGTAAAATAATAAAAACAAACATAAGTCAATCTGCAATGAAAAAAGAATGTTATTAGGTACAGTATAAATGCCAGAATCCTCAAATGCAGCAAACCTGTGTAGACGTTTTCAAAGTTAGATACAATACTTACACCAGTACTACCATCACAAAAATACACTGCACTGGACCTGAGCAGTCACTTTATTCTGGGATGTTTGTCACAGAATTAAATTAGTCTAAAATTGGTAAGTAGTTAAGACTGCTGCTTCAGGCCCAAATACTGCAAAGCACTTAAGCACATGCTTAAATCCCACTGAAGTCAATAAATTCCACTTCTTGGGGGCATATTTGGCTAGTGCCAAGGGTTTAGTGGTTTCTAGCTAGCTGTGGGGTTCTCAATCTTGTTTTAAAATAATACATAGCATTTAATACAAACAATGATATTAAAATCTATAATAATAAAAACAACAAAACGTAACAGATTAAAAAGTGACAAAATAAAGGTGGAATGCCATACGTACTATTTCGTTCCTATATTTTTTTATCCAGTACAATAGTTTACTTCATTGTAAGATTTTTTCAGAATAATCTGGCCTCTTAAATGGATGGCTTAATAAGAAAGACAGGTTCACCAATGGGATGTCCCAGTTCAGAGCATTCCACTCAAGTAACAGCATGAATGTATAAAACACTTTCCATACCAAAAGATCTCAAAATACTTTATGTACTTGGAGGTATACCAGCCCTACTGATATTATTAATTATCATTATTCTAGAGCAGATAGACATTTTGCAAGTTTTTCCTCACAAAAATATCTCATTGAAGCACTGAAAATTTTCAACTGTTCTACTTAATATTTCTTTAGGTCTGAGACACACACATACAAAAAAGAGTCACAAAAAGCATCCAGCCTAGAGTACAGGCAGAGAAGATGGAATGCAGTGGAAAATCCAGAGGTGGTGATGCAGTCATTTCTGGAGTAGATGCCAGCACTCAATATGCTGCACAGCAGCACAATTCTGTCTAAAAATTCAATTAGATGTAAAGAAATAATGCACTGGAAAATAATTAAGCTAAGTCTGCAGAAGATCCTAATATGTCTGCTAGAGAAATCCTCACACACTTAAGATGCTAACATTGGAGAGAGAAGAAATAAATCACAGAGGTCTCAACGCATTGGTGCTGGAACTAGGGGTAGTGGGGGTGCTACCACTCCCACTGCCTTGAAGTAGTAATAAGAAAGACATGGTTTCCATCATCAGCACCCCCACTATAAAAATCATTCCAGCTCTTCAGCACTGCAGAGAATTCAATTGGCAAGCACACCATTAACGATGGCTTCCCTTGGTTCAGCAGCACAGGCTTGGTGACGGGTATGGTGGAATGAGCTATTGGAGCTCTCTTTCAGGTGAGATCCAACATCAGTGTTTTCCAACCCACTTGTGTTCATTAAAGACCTTATGGCATTTTTTTTTTTAACAGTAGGTGTTGTCCTAACTCCAGAGAATTGGCCAGATTCTGGTTTGAAATATTCATATTCTACCTATTTAAATTCTTCCTGCACTTGCATATGGTATTCTCCATGTCCTCCCCCAGGCAGCTGTGTAGTGCTGCGGTGTGCGGTAAGAGAACTGCCCCATGATTCTGCCTCAGAGTGACTGCACTTTGGTGATGGTGAAAATTAGATATAGGCAAGCAGGCAGATGGGCAGGTTAAGTACTTAAGTTCTACAAAATGCTGTAAAGATCCATCAAGGTAGGCATGCTAAAGGCTTGAGCCAGTACTCTAGCTCCAATTCAACATAGCATTTAAGAAATTCCATTGATTTTGATGGGACTACTCATACATTTAAAGTAGAGTGTCTGCTTAAGTGCTTGTGTGGGGCTGGAGTGCTCAGCACCTTGCAGGATTACACCCTAAATGCAATGTCACAGTACAATCTGGCTGTCAACTGGAGCAGCAAGACCGTACAAAATACTGAGATGGAAATTAAGGTTATCAAAATGAGAAACGTTACACATTTTAAAGAATTTTTTCCATTTTTAACACAACAAAAAACAGACCCTCAATTGGTGTAAATTCACCTGGCTCTGATAGATACTTTACATCAATTATTATTATTATTAACGTATGTCAAATTACACCAGGTGAGGCCCTGGCCTGATGGTAGAGGACATCTGTGACCCAGGGCAGGGGAGATTGACCCATTCACTGAACTAAAAAATGTTGGCAAATGTTTCTGAGCTCAGCTGTAACAACAACATATCATATTTTAAATATTAAGAATTCTAACTCATTCTATATTTTACATAGCTTTTAATAGATACTGAAATTGTGGTTTGGAAAATAGCTAAAAGCAAACAAGAGTGAAAGGTGAACACTAGAGCAATATTAAAAAAATGCGAAGAGAAACCAGCTGCCCGAAACACTGAAAGTTAAATAGGTTTAACATGCACCATTACAAGTAGATTCCACTGAGCTGCTGTTGGAACAACTTGATCTTCGAAGGTGCTAAATAATCCCTCACTGCTCCCACTAACTTCACTGTGAAGTCATGGTCCTCAGTGCCCTTTGAGAATCTGGTCACTAAACTCTATACTCCAGTCTGATCCTCTGTATGATAGTGTAAATACACTTATTGTATGAGCCTTAATTTGTTTGTGAAACAATGACACACTCAGATGAAAGTTGCTCAACAATAAATGCTAGTATTATATGCAAAGTACCATAAAATATTATTGATTGTAAATGATGGAGCAACGTTCTTGACCCATTCAGAGGACATATTGCACTGGTTTTACTTGACCATAAATGCACAGAAAAAAAGTGAGAACTAAGTGCAAGTTGGGATGTGCTCTAGTGCTCTCTAAATGGGTTGCCATTCTTGAGTGCCCCCCACCCCGGCTCCCATGGCCTTAATGGTTCTGCCGTGGCCCTGCCTTTGTTTCTCCTTCTTAGGGCGTCTTTGAAAGTGCCCACAACCTGGTTTGGCTACTCCAGTGATTTGGGCCTCTGGCTAAAGCTGTTTAACAAACATCCACCCCTCCTGGGATACACCAGTCAAAAAGACAAACAAAAATCCCACAGAGTCTTCATACCAGCCTCGAGCTGGGCCCAGGCCCTCCTCCCTGAAACCCTGTCTTCTCTTTAAAGTTCCTTTCAAAATTCAAACACAAACAGGCTTTTCCACCCAGTCCCTCCTTCCTGAGTAGCTTTCTTCCAAAGTCTTCTCCTCCTAACAGAAGAGTCTCAAAGTTTGCCTCCTTGGGGCTATGCTTATTCCTGCCAGTTGCAGACCTGGATCAGCTTCCCTCAGCTGGCCTCTCCTGCTGAATTCCATTCTTCTCTGAATTGGGAGAGGTCAGCAGGCAGGCCTCCTTGCAGGTTGGTGTCTCAGTTCTTATGAGGGAAGAAACGGGTGATAAACTATCCTGTTTCCCAGAACTCATCCTGCCTTACTGGGAGAGAAGGGAGCCTTGTCTCACCCTGCACCACAAGGCTCCTTGCCCTGCATCCTTAAAGGAACAGTCACTTGGAACCACCCAGACACTACCTATCATTCCAGGACCACTTTCTCTCTCCCCACATGTGCTCCAAAACACCTGGAACAGGGTTTGACTGACTCCAGTACCTGCTCACTCTAACATGGGACAGAACCCACCCTGTTATATGCTCTATACACATGATTCAGAGTCAGGAACTCCTGAATTTGAATCCCAACTTGTACACAACTTTCCTTTGTGGTTTTGGACAAATTTGTGCTGAGAATGTAAATTCTGTTTCGAAAAGAATTTTAGGATTTCTATGTATGGCTTGTTTCAAACTGGAGTGGAAAAAAATTCTCTGTGAAGGAAAATTCTGAAAAAAAATTGTTTTGGGTTGATGGAAACATTTCATTTCAACAAAATCAAAATGTTTTCACTTCAATTTTGCCTTTTAAAATGTTTATAGTATATTAAAATATACAATACAAAATTAAAAAATATTCTAAACGAAGCTTTTCATTTAAAACTGAAAAATTGAAGCTTTTCATTCAAAAAATTTGAAAACAAGACACTTTGATGTTGTCAGAACTTTTTTCCCCTCATTTTTTTCCTAAATGAAATTCTGTCAAAATCAACTAATTTTGTGAGGCATTTTCATTTCAGAAGAACTACTTGTTTTGCCAAAGTTTCTCCAACAAGCTCCAGTTTTGGATAAGCCAGTCTGCCTTGTGTAAACCAGGATGATAATACTGCTGACAGACTAAGCTACAAAATGGGTATCCTAATTTGAATTTTTCCGAAGTTCCTATTATTGGATCTAGGGGGTTGATTTTACTTGTTATAGAACAATCAGCTATTGAATCAAGATCCAGATCTGAACCTCCTCCAAATTCAAGAGTGGGAAACAAGGTTTTAGCATCTGAGATTTGGTTTGGGTCCAATCTCTAGGTAATACTTTCCTCTTACAAAGGACTTTAAAGTGGAAGGATGGTCTTGTTGTTGAGACAATAGACAAGAACTCAAGAAATCTGAGATTACTTTCCAGCTGTGCCACAGACTCTCTCTGAGACTTGGACAAGTCCTTTAATCTCTAAACACCTCAGTTCCCCAGTTGTACTGTGGCAATACTAACAATTTGTGTGTTTAAAGAGTGTAAGATCTTAGGGGAAGGGTCTGTCATTTACTATGGGTATGTCTACAGAGCAATTAAACATCTGCTGCTGGGCTGGTGTCAGCTGAGTTGGACTCACAGGGCTCAGGCTGCAATACTGTGGTGCAGATGTTCAGGCCTGGGCTGGATCCCAAGCTCTGGGTCCCATGGAGTGGGAGGATCACAGAGCCCAGGCTCCAGCCTGAGCCCGAACATCTACCCTGTAATTTTACAGCCCCATAACCCAAGCCAACTGACATGGGCCACACACGGGTGTTAAACTGCTGTGTAGATGTACCCTATCTGTTTGTAGGGAAAAGGGTCCCTGATCTTCATTGGGGTCTCTAAGTACTACTGTAATACAGATAAACATAACCCATCATATGATACAAATAATAAGAAAAGTACCATCATAAAGGATGTGTGTTAGCAACAAAAAAATTGAAAACCCACCCATTGGGTAATTCTAGCTCAGGCTGGACTTCATCTTATACGAATGCCATAATACTAAATGCAGTGCTTGACACGCACAGAGGGCTGTAATTCTGCAATTAACACAGATTTTCATAAATGTACTCAAAATTTACACCATATGCTTTTTCTATCAACTGCACTGTTGTTTTTAGCCAAAAGAGACAACATGTCAGCAGCAGCCATGTCAGAGAAATTTTTGTTACAGGAATCTGTTTGGAGGTATCACTCCTCCAATTGTTGAAGAACATCACTGGATTTCATTTCCTGGATTTAGGGAACCGATGGCAGCAGAATACCGACTTTGGTTACATTAGTTAGGGATGTGCTATAATTTTTACAAAGCCTCCCAGATGTATACTAAACATGTCAAGTAACGCCATGTGATTCTTTTTGAAAAACAGTTTACAAGCTGGCATTCTCCAGCTGCAGTTAACCTTAATTTGATTACATTACTGAGACAGATCACAATGAGCTTATGTAAATAGTAATGTTATCCATTCATTCTCTGAGCTCAGATAAACTGTCATTTAAAACAAAAATCTGAAATGGGCATGGTGTGACATATTCAGCAAATTCTAGGGTGAAGAAGCTATATAATGGGCTGAACCCTGCTCATAATATCAATGCAAATCCTGATTCTTATGTATTTCCTACAGATTTACAACCATATAATATAGCGTAGAATTTGTCGACTGTTTCCATCAGATGAAGAGATCAAAGCTGTCCTGTACACTTTTTCTAAATGCTTTTTCCTTTATCAACATCTTCAGCTGTTTACTAACTAAGTCCTGATACAGAAAAGCATTGCTATTCAGAAAGGGTGCTTAAACATGTGCTTACATCCCACTGAAGACAAGGGGACATAAGTATATGCATAAAATTGAGCATATGCTCAAGTGCTGCCATCTATAATTATCTAATCTGTGAAAATCACTACAGCAATTATGTGCTAACTGCAGCATTCTTCACAACGATATACCAAGGCACAGTACAGTTACCTATATCAATCATAATAACGATACTTTGCAATTATGTATCCAATGCCTTTCAACCAAGAGAGCAGCATCAGATTCTAAAGGTAAGCGTAGGAGCCTTGATCACAATTAAAGTAGGAATCTTCTACACGCTTTTGCGCTGCAGACTTCAGGGACATCAACAGAAAGTCCCGAAAACACAATTATAAACCTAGGCCCCATCCAGACTCCTGTGCCCAAGCAGAACCTCACTGAAATCAGTGGGATCCCACCTGAGCATAAAGGTCTGCAATGAGGACCATGAGGTAGGCTCAGATCAATTAAATTCTAGTATCCCAACTATTTATTGTCTTGGCACAATACTAAGAAACTATGAATAAAATGATAGATTCTTGCAATCAACCAGTTTTGTTCACGTTGTTATATGCTTCTTAAAATAATCTGTGGTGCACTACTGAGGAAGGTCACTGTAGGCTTCTCCATATACACCAGAGCAGGATTTAACCTTGCACTGAATGTCATTAAGGTATCGATTAGTGCACCATAGTCCCAACAGGGCATGGTCTGTCACCTAGGAGAAATGGCCTGCCCTGCAACTGATTAACAACATGCACTAGCTGGAGGGGTGCACACTGCCAAAGTGCATCGCATGTGGTCAGGAGCGGCATATTCTGCCCTTCACCAGGAAGATGGCTAAGTTATTCACCACCTGTACCAACTCTCTGCTCTCTTTCTGCAGGCTGGCTTAGAGGAAGATATCCCTACTGGGACCTAAAGCAAACTAGGTATCTCAAGCTTTAATCATTATTTTAGGCCTTGATTCAATGAGGTGCTGAGGGCTCTGACTCTGATTCAGCAAAGCACTCAAGCATGTTAGTATTAGTAACCCCATTGAAATGAATAGGATGACACACAAAGTCTTTTGCCGGATTGGGGCCAGAGTGCCAAGCACCGTTCAGGAGACAGCCTTCAATTATAAAACACCCAAATCTGTTTCAGCTACATTCTTACCATTCCTCCATGGAGAACTTTTGCCTTGTACTACAAATCCTTCATACTCATGGAGAAACTGACAGTGCTTGGGACACTTCAATTCTAGCAGTCACTGCAAAGAGGACAACAATTATTATTTTCCCTTCCTCCTGGTGCACAAAAATGGATGTCCTTTCAAACGACATACCGTCTGCGTTTTAGTGCATGAACACATATAAGGACTTTCACTTTAAATCACAGTCAATTGGCCACTCTACCTTGAATTTTTCTGATTTATCTTTCTGGTTCAATAGCGGCTTCCTTGGAAGCACACAAGGAGACCTCTTCTTTCTCACCTCCAAATTATACTAGACAAGTAGTGATATATAGTACTTGGCAAAAACAAAAATAAAAACCAAAACACCCTCTCTTCCCTCCCCTACCCAATTTCTGCCTCTTTCATAAAGAAAATATCTTTCTATCCAAAGGCTGATGGAAAGATTAGCCTTTTGGGCCCAGATTTTTAAAGGTATGTAGGCATTGCTGCACTCAGTGTTGCAACAACTAACTGATTTAGGAGGCTAAGTCTCATTTTCAAAAGGAATTTAGGCATTTTGAAAATGAGACTCAGGCTCCTAAATCAGTTAGCTAGTGCAACACTGAGAGCGGCAACACCCAAATACCTTTAAAACTCTGGGCCTTGGTGTAAGTCTCAGTAACCCCATTGTGATCAGTGGAGTTATTCAGGGTTCACATTGACAGAGCTCAGAATTTGACCCTGAATCTTCATAGTCATTCACATTACTGGCAAAACGACCATTTCTCATCGCCATCTCTACAATTCGATAAAAGCACCCCCCTGCTGTCAACACTTTCTTTCTTTCTTTCAATGTTCAAATAGTTTGCCAATTTTCAGATACAGAAATGAAACCAAAAAATTGATCTGTTCCAAAATCCAGTAGTTTTGACACTTGAACAACAAAATAAGAATCTTTTGCTTGTATAGATTTTTAGTAGTTTGACATTATGTGTAAAGACTTTTTATATTAAATTTATTAGACAGTCAAGATATTAATGTTAAAAAAACACTTACTGCAGCTCTGTAGTAACTGTCCTTATGTTTATAACATACTTTATGTATGTTCACTAACAGTATATGAATGTCATTCTATGCATTGGACTTCATTTGTCACCCTATAAAGTAAGTGAACAATTATGCACTTTCTTCCTTCCATTACTATCTAGTACTGTGTTTTTATATAATATGTAAATATACTCTCTGCAAAACACTCACACACAATTTTAAAAAGTTACAGGACCCTATATAAAGCCCACTGAAGTCAAATGAAGTAAATATGTGCACTTCCAACACTTTTGGATCCTTATATACTGTAATGATTTTTAAAAGTGTCAAAATCATGTTGAAACTGTAGGGATGATCTACTTTAAATACAACTTTAGATAATTTTTTGTTTATTCTGCCCATTTTCTCTGCATTTAAGAAATAATTGGACATAAGCCCAAACTGGAAAAACACATTTTAACTCTCAGATCTTAACTTTGGATTCAGATCCAAATGTTTAGCTGATCTTTGCAACCTGTGTAGTGATTTTTAACCAAGTTTTTTAAAAGTTTAAAAGTGACGTTAAATTACATAAACCTTACAACATCCTGGTGAGGAAGGAACATCCTTTTTACAGACTGACAAACCAAGGCACAGAGTTCAGGTTAGTTGCCCAAGTGACAAGGTGGGTCAGTGGCACAACCAGGAACTGAAACTAGAGGCTCTGACTCACAATCTTCTGCCCTAACCAACTGAACATGCTGCCCCATTATTTAATAAAGTGAACTAATTAATAGTTTGATTTTAAAAATTACCAAAGTTAAGAAGCCCAAAATTACAGCTAAAAATACCCTTATTTCCCATTGCCGAGCCTAGCAATTACAGGGGTCCCCAAGCAGCGTACAATGAGCTGAAATACCTAGGCACAATGGGGAAAATTCAGGTCCTTGTCATTATTTGAATACAGACAGGGAAGGAGTTGGTTTAATATTAACCCTAATCCAGACGCTTTCTGTGTAAACATTATCTTCCATCACGTGTGTGTCTGTTTTCACCTTGTTATGCAAAGCTGCACTCTTCACCTGAGCCTCCTGACGTTCCTCAAACATTGCCATGATTAATGGTCATTTTTGTCTCACCATTCTTCACTTAAAAATACACCAACATACAGATACAAAGACCTCACCTAGGAGCTCCTTCAAATTAAGGTCACCTTGAGACCTCCCAGGTGGAGTTGTAGGAAAGGCCATAAATGATATCAAATGCTAATAGAGACAAAGTGAATTGATTAAAAAACCCCACTACCTTGTGAAGCTAACTTTGTATACCAGAATTATTCTACTGATACAATTTGGAGGGAAGGAGGGTTGAGGATCCCCTCCTGAGCAGTGAATCATGCTTATTTTATGAAACAAAATAGATATCGAAGTTAAATCTGACCTTTGATCCCCAGGGAACATCTTTTCATCAGGTTTGTTTTTTTGTTTGTTTGTTTGTTTTTGCTTTGACAACTTTTAATTGTCTCATGAGCTGCTGATTTCAGCTCACCTTTTCTATGGCTGAGTATTTTATTCCACTCATCACTGCATGGACTTGTGATGTTAAAGTTTCTCCCAACCCTCTCTGCACCTGATGTGCAGTCAGATCCTGGAGAAGAAGCGGGACAAGCTTGTGAAGACTGGCTGACAGCACAGTATGAGGAAGGCAGCCTGGTAATGACAATAAGCAGGATGCTACAGATTGTGCACTAAGATACCAGAGCAGTCCTTTAAAACTCACTTCTAGGACTTTGGAAATCTCTATTGTACACGTCACCATGGCAACGTTACTTCCCAACAAAGGACGGGGAAGACGGGCACCATAACAAACTCTTTTGATGTTATCTTAATACTTCTTTCCCGTGTTCATCATAAAGAAAAAGTGTTTGTGATTCGCAGTATTTTTTGGCAAATGATAGATGAAAAGTCATAATGTTCTGCATCAAATGGGTCTGTGAAACACTGCTGAATTGAGGAACTTTTCAATATCC
Organism: Chelonoidis abingdonii; assembly: GCF_003597395.2. Classification (NCBI taxonomy): domain Eukaryota; kingdom Metazoa; phylum Chordata; order Testudines; family Testudinidae; genus Chelonoidis; species Chelonoidis abingdonii. Next base: position 4,212,798 of record NC_133791.1, read on the forward strand.
TGTTCTGGGTACTTAAAATTGATGTACCTGAAATTAAGAGGAAATGGAGGAAAGATGTTCTTGATACTTATTTGAGAGAGGGGATGGGAGGGCAGCATTTGCTTTCCTGACCAGGGGTGGGGTGACTGAGGATGAACAGCATGGATTCATTATGCTGTCCAGGGAAGGGCTCTAAATAACCCAAATGCTACATGGGACACTAGAGTTAGAATTTGTGTCTATAGATAGACTTGTCTGGTTTCATTTAGAATAATAATGTGTTGAAGTTGAAGCCAAATTCACTCTTTGCCAACCTCAGGAACAAACGCATTTTGTTTCTCTTAAACAGCTTAGATGACATTGGTCTGAATTGGGACATCTAATTTCTACCAGCATATGGGGAGAAAAAAAAGAGTATAATTAACGCCCAATACTTAATAGTTACAGAGACTTTAGGTTATGATTGTATATGTAATAATCAAATTATGTAACATTAAAATATGCAACACTGTGACGCTTTTGCTTAAAGTTGTGGTATATCATGATACAGTTTGGGAAGGAAGTTCTATGGCCTGTTTATATAGGAGGTCAGACTAGATGATCACAATGGTCCCTTCTAGCCCTGGAATCTATGAATCTGTGGCACAACAGATGTCCTGGATGCCCAAGCTGCTTATCACACTAAAGGATAAATTCTGCCTTTCCATTGCCATTGGAAAGGAGAGTTTGCAAAGACCGAGAGTTGTTTCCGTTTAGCAGGAATTTAGTGACCAGTGTAAATTCAGATGGTGATCTCAGTTCAATTCTAGCTAAACAGGTTTCCACATCAGTAAAACCAGTATTAAACAGAGTCAGGGCCTGCTCCAGCTTTTTTGCCGCTCCAAGCAGCGGAAAAAAAAAAAAGCCAATTGGCCACACTTCGGCAGCAAGTCGATTGCGCCGCTTCATTCTTCGGTGGCGGGACCTTCGCTCCGTCTTTTCCTCTTCAGCGGCACTTTGACGGCAGCTCAAAGAGGAAGAGAGGGACTGAGGGACCCGCCGCCGAAGACCTGGACATCCCGCCCCTTTCCATTGGCCGCCCCAAGCACCTGCTTCCTTTGCTGGTGCCTGGAGCCAGCCCTGCACAGAGTGGTGCCAAGGACTGAGCAAGCCATGGAGAATGACCTCACTGCTAAAGGCAGATCAAACACAATTTTGGAACACTGTAGAGGAACCTTGCATGGCCACTTGCCCAGGCTCTCTCTCTTCTGGCAACCTTCAGGAGGGCTAATTGCACTTTTATAAAGATGAACTGTTAGAGGATATTCATATATTAGTAATAAATAACACCAGATATCCCCCAAAACAAAAGCCTGTGCGTGCAGAAAGGAGTGAAAAAATGTCAAGGTCAGATGATGGGGAAAACAATGAATGTCAAACACTAAGAATAAGTTAAAGAACAAGATTGCAAGAGAGAAAATAAACATGCAAATTACATGCATGGTATCTGAACTCCTGCATTTCGTTTTAAAGACATAACTCCTCCACGACACTGTGATCAAATTCTACTGCAAATACCAGGAAGTAAAACACAATCTAATGGAGAGCATTTGTAATAACTTCAATAAGCTGAGGACTTGAGACTTTCAGCCAAGACAAATAAGAGAGGGTACTGATTAGTAAATGTCACCATTTCTCTTGCCAAGTACTCAGAGGCTGGTGATAGGAGGGTATTAAATATAATCTCACAGTCTTTAGGGGCTGTTTGATTTTATATTGCATTCTTATCAGGCTCTTAAAGTCCAGTGTTAATGAGCATGAGAAATGCACTTGGAAGTTAGGCAGTTTTGCTAAAAGAAAAAGTATTTCATTCATTATATGTATTCTTTGGATACAAACAACAGATGCATTTGCCTTTCATACTACTCCAAAGCATAGATACTTGTGGCCTAAATTCTTGTCTATTCCTCCATTTTCAGTCACCCAACAACGTTTTAAGAACCACTTATTTATACTTTTTAAACAAAAATAGGTTTAATCAACCACACCCATTTCCTGCTACAGTGACTACACTCCTTAGGGATTCTGGAGCTGGGATGAAATTTGTACGTGGCAGGCCCATACCTATGGAAGTCCCAGAATATAGAGCGAGTATAAGCTTCACTGCTTCCAGAATGAAACATAAGACTCATCTCTCGACATGAGCTGTCCCACAGCAACATGCCCAAGATGGCAAATGATTAAAACAGAAAAAGAACAAAAGAAGAACCCGCTATACAGCAGGGGTAGTCAATTATTTTTTTGTCAAGGTCCAAATTTTTTGGTTAAGGTAGAGTCAGGTTTCAGACTCCTGAAAATAATAATAATGATAATGATACGTAAATAAAAAGATTTCACCATCTGGATTTGGCCTGTGCTCTGCCTATTGACTTCCCCTGTGTGACAGGGTGGGACTCACCACTGCAGTGCCTCCTACTGGCTGTCCTGGAAATTAGCTCTCACCCCTTCTAGTCCACCGTCAGCTAGTGGTGTCACAACTGCTGTCACTGGTGTCTCTACTCTTTGGACCTGTGTCACTCCCCGGACCGCAGCATCCTCTTCTGGGCACGGTCCTCCAGCTTTGCCCCCACCCCAGTATCTCCCCCCTTTCAGGGAACTGGTAGTCCTTAGTCCCACCACTTGCCTCAGCAGTCAACTGCAGTCCAAGGTCCAGCCCCTCGTCTCAGGACAAACTGCAGTCTGGATACCGGCCACCCATTGGCAAGTGGGGTGCAAAGGGTGGGAGGAACCCCAGGCCCACCCACTACTCTGGGTCCTGACCCAGGGACTCTATAGTCAGCAGCCACCTACCGCCTTCCTCCAACCTGCTGCCTGTTTTCCCTGGGCCACTTCCACTGTAGCCCTAGCACCCTCTCAGCTCTTGTAGCCAAATTCTGCCGCCTTCACTCACAGCATGTAGTCCTTTGCTTCGCAAATAGTCTTATTGATTAGAACAAGTCTATTCACAGTATGGTTCAATGTAAGAGTGACATAATCAGGCCTTCAGCTTTTCCCCCCAGTGAATATTGACAATTATACCATGTAGGAAATATTAAATACATTTATTTCTACCGCGTGTGGTAGGTGTAGCATATGTTATTTGGTATAATTGAACTCTGTGCACTACAGTTCTGTATGCTTTAGCGAACTACAGGATTTCCACCCCTCAAACCAATGTCTTATTTTCACTATTAATTAATTAAGGAACACATCTCTTTCATTTAACATTTTTTCCATCAGTCTTGCTGAAATTCAGCCAGAGAGCAACCCTTGAATGTTATGAAAAGGTCACTCTTAAAATTCCAAGAAATCATTTGAAAATAAGGTTTATGGGCGAGTATCCACATAATTGGCTTGTCAGCTAAGCAATCACCCAGATAAACATAATAATATGTGCAGGAGGAAACTGCACTAAAATAATCCCACAAAATCTGGTTACTTTACAAAACTGGAGAAGTCTGGACAGAAAAGAGGAATGTGACAGAAGTGTCTGAACAAGACATGGAAAGGAAATTTTCCCAGAAAAAGAAGTGAGAGCTTAATGAGAAGCCAGGCTGGGCTCTGACTCAGTTTGAGGCTCTAGTTTCTTGATCAGTTCTTGTATCAATCTTAGTTCTTTTGTAGGATGTTAGAGTCATCTTTAGAGGTTGGCCTTAGTTGTAAAGTTCAGAATCAGAGTCTGAGTGCTGCCAAAGCGAGAGGGCTTTTGAATCTCCTGTTGTATAAAAAGAGGACTAGGCACAAAGTTTAGCTCTGGAATGTTTCTAGAATTCAAGGAGGTTCTGACCCAGGTTAACAGTTCAGTCCCTTGTTTGATTTTATTTAGGAATGAACAAACTAGTGCTCATGATGACAAACAACAATGAAAACCTTTGTCCCAAACCCAGACTGAACCTAAAATGTGTGTGAGGTTTGAAAAAAATTCAGGATCTCTAATCCCATTCTTCTCAGCTTTCATGGCTTTCTCTGAACTCCTTGCTTATAGCTGGGTGTGGATGCAGAAGGACCTCCTCTCACATGGCCTTTATAAAAAAGTCCTTCTGCATGTAATAGAATGTTGTACCCCTGTTATAGAATTTCATATAGAAAGGACATCATTCTGCATTAAATTGTATAGAGTTTCAGACTAATTTCTATTGCTATCATCCCTATTAAATTCTATGGGTGAAATCCTCATCAAAACTCCCCTTGACTTCATTGGGACCAGGATTTCATCCTATAGGTTTTTTTCATGAAGGAAAGGCCATTTTTGATTAATATTTCTGGGCTGACCAGATATAGTAAGTACCTGAAATCTCAAGAGTGTTTTCCACATTTCCAGAACAATTATGAAGACTGAGGAGGTTTGTGTAGTTTGGACTGCACGTTGGCCTATGGCTAAATCACTGTTAATAAACTTGATTATAGTTTGGATCACGTAACTGGTAATTCTTTCTTGTAACTACACTAGGAATACCAGAGAAAGTCTTTCATGTAGTATTTTGGCACTTCAGTCAGGGCCAAGAAGAGAAGAGTTACACATGTACATACAGAAACAAAAGGAAAGTTATGAATTTATGTTCATTTTCTAAAAAAGTAAATTTGAATAGAAATGGTGATTAAAAAAATAAAAACAGCAACAGAACCAGGGAAGTCTTTTGACTAGAAGCAGAAAACTAGGAGAAGAACTTCTGTTGTCTATCCTCAGCACTTAGAAAGGCACATTATCGAGTGGTTAGAGCCGGAATCCGGATTCCTGTGTCTTGTTTCCACCTCTTCAGTGACTCAGTTTATTCATTTGGAAAATAGGGATAATACTTTCGATACTAACATTGCAAGTTGATTTTCAGGCTTAATAAGCTAATGACTGTAAAGTGATCTGTCTGATGAAAGTTGCTTCAGAACTACAAAATACTATTAAATTTCTATTCAAAGTTCCATATTATTTGAGCAAAAATTGTCTTGAAAAGTTAAACATGTTGTTCTGGGTATTGGAGATAAAACTTTGCTATTGGGAGTAAAGTAAATGAATTAGATGGTTAGCTTCGGTCATATATGTTCCATCCATCTTTTGTTCACAACCCTTTTTAGTTATAGAAATGACCTTGATATTGATAGAATAATATAAATGAATTTCTTCCTCACTTTGTATATTGATAACCTCTTTGTTAAGATGATGAGTAATAATCATAAGTAAATAAGGCGAGATCATACATCTTCTGGTAATGGCAGCAGTGACATACACTTGCTTTAAAGTATTAAGACCTCTGAGCTTAGGCTGAAGAGATCATACTTCATACTAAATTGCAGCCTTCTTATCCAGGATACATATTCGCCTATATATCTACCTAGGAAGATGAAGTGTTGTTATAGCCATGTTGGTCCCAGGGTATTAGAGAGACAAGGTGAGTGAGGTAATATCTTTTATTGGACCAACTTCTGCTGCTGAGACACACAAGCTTCTAAGCTTACACAGAGCTGAATCTTGAAAGCTTGTCTCTCTTACCAACAGAAGTTGGTCCAATAAAAGTATTACCTCACACACCTCATTTCTTTGGGGAGATAAACTCGTATTGTAATATCTAATCTGATCTACTCCCCCAAAGTACCTTCAAAATATCCATCTCAACCAAGAAGAGAAGTGTTAAAATGGTTTTGGGATCTAAATCTACTAATCCCCACAATAATCTCATATAAAGTGATTGGGTGTGTGAGTATCGGTGTATGCATCATATACTGCTAGTTAAATAGCTTGCCTGATTGCTCAGTAGCATGGAAGGTGCTCCCGATTTCCAGCCCCAAAGCTCCCTAGGCTTCAGTTGTAAGGTGCACAAATTCAAGCACACAAATATCTCCAAGTACTGGCATGTCCTTTGGAGGAATGCATGCATCACCCACACTGGGCCAGGGTTTTCCAGCTCCTTTGTGGAAGAACTCTTCTAAAAGCAGTACAATATCCAAAAGATATTTTGAATGATGTGCTGTTATTCTCAGAATGTCACAACATAGCTTCCTGGTGTGCGTGTGAGGAGGCTCATTATATGGGAGGGAAATGGGGCTGGAGGGAGGAACCTTTCTATACTGAATATTTTGGCACCAACGTAGTTACAGACATTATAGTTCACTTTTATTCATCCTTGGTAAGAATAATTGAATACAGATTAATAACTCATCAATAGCATGTAAAATTAAGAAACCGAGTGCTGTTTCCCCCCTTGATCAGCAGAGATTAACCAGCAAATACTTCGATTTCAGACCGGGATATCAATGGCAAGCAATTCAGTTCAGTTCCATACAATGAGCAGCACAATGAGTTCACCAGTGAGGTCAAAAAGTCACTCTTCATGTGACAAAGCCTTGTCAAATAGGAAGGCATCAATTAGGAATGAAACCATTTAATCCTCTCATCACAACACCTTCCCTAGTTACCAGTTGTAAACTAATAAAACCAGGAGAACATGTATCCACTAGCAGAGTTTCTTCTCATGGCCTCAAGCAAGGGAGAAGAGCCAACAGTCTAATTTGTGCTTGCTTTGGCTTCTGCCATCTCCCTTCCTGAATGATGTAACCTCTATACTTATGTAAATGTAATGATTATATAGTTAGACTCCAAGAATTTGAGTGAGAATGGATGAGATTTGAGTTTACTTCATTATTCTGCTTGCATCCTGAATTAAAAAAAAAAAAGTTATTTTGAACTATTTTATCATGTTCAAAGGGCATGTTTATAATGCAATATATTGTTAGGATGGCATGATTTTGTCTTTTACATGGTCGCTAAGAAGCCAAGTCTTCTCTCTGCACAAATAATACAAACTTTGTCAAGCTCACTAATAGTCATCTAAATGTTTCAAAGTTAGCATGTAAACACATGCACAAATAAAAATAAATTTGCCATTGACTGTAAATAGTATGTCTCAAAAATCCAATTCAATAAATTGTATTTATATCTAATGCTGATTTTAACTATATCAAAAATTATGACCTTCCATTAAATGTAGCAGTGAAAAACAACCTTTCCTAAATAAATACCATGGCTGAGATTTGCTTAAATGTAGATTTTTGATCATTAATCACCCTTTAAGGAAAAGAAAATCAATATGCAAAGTTCATTGTTCCCAACAATCTAAACTGGGAAATGCACAAGCAGTTTAGTTTACCTGGTCTCACAACGAAAAGAATGGATACAAGCAAGTCAGAGCAGCCTTTCTAATAGGTGGTACTGTCTGGGGGAGTTTTGGCTGTCTAGGAGTGTGTCCCTACCTGGCACCCTGACAGAAAGGATGGGATATGTCAGTTTGATATCCATCAGCAGTATGGTGCAACTGTCAGTTTAACATGACAAGGCTGTAGTCAGTCCATGTGATGCAGTAAGAAAAATGACCCCTATTAATACATGAGAAGAACTGGGAAAGAAATGTAAGGCTGCTCCCTGAGAAAAGCAGATGCTCAGAGCCTCAGTTGCAGCCCTCCAAACCAGGTAGGTTTGAGGGGAAAAAACAAAAATGAAAATGAAGAATTGTGACCTGCATATTCACTACAGGTGATTTTTTCTCCTCTGCAGAAGGCCTATGTAAAGTCAATGCACCCCTTAAGTTTCATTGAATCTCTTAAAATATAGTTTAAGTGGATTTAAGTTGGACATAGCTTTGTGCTGACTCTGCAGGGGGTGAATTTTAATCTGTGTGTTTACTTCTTGGTGCAATCTATGTTTGTTACAGGAATGGTTTGTGCTATTGTGTATGCCATTGTTTCGCCACTTGTCGCCAAGACCCACTGCAGATCAAAAACAGGATACTTTTTTTTTTTTAAATTGGTGTGTAAAGAACGGTTCCCAATAGTAATGGTTTTATACAGGGAAAAGTAACAATGGAGGGACGGAAAAGAGCATTTTTTCTTCCTTTGTTCGGAAGTAATATTAGGCAAATGATATTCACTATGAAGGAAGGTTAAAGAATTATTCTATGGATTAACTTTAGCCATTGCGTAATCAGTTTCCTATTGAAAAAGCACAATGTTGTTTCTTTATCTGAGTAGATAGGGGGTGCCAGGTGAATTCATTTTTAAGAGCTATAGAAACAATCTCAGACACTACTGGATAATATTATGCTTGGAATGATAATATTGTGTTTGGAAAGGGTCAATATTTTATTTAATCAGCCAGATTGAGAGTGGGTGGCAATTTCAATGCATTTTCTTGAGACAGGAATTTAGAAAGTCTAAAGTGAACTTAGTTTCTGTTTCTGCACGGGCTGTTGATACCTTCTACAGGTGGGAATTAATTTACATTTAGGGAACTGAAAACCATAATGCTATATGGCTGGGTTTATCTGGAATGCTTTTGCCTTTACAATCCTGCTCTTTTACATCCTAACTGTGTATCTATTTTACAAGTCTGCTAAATCCAAGGAATTGACAAATTAGGGGATTAATTACTAGTGCAGGCTAAGAAAAGAAAAGCTAAAGTAAGTGGCCAGATGTTAATCTTTAGAGCATCGCTATAGATTACATCCCAAGTAAACCTGTAACGATACCACATGGTATATTTACCACTAAGCGAGCATACTTTTCACTCTCCCAAGCACGTGGAAGAGGGATGGGGCATAATGCATAATGCCTATATGGTTCTTTGTTAGGAGAGGAGGTGTTTTGTAAACAGCAGAACATAGAGAAACAGCCCCAATGGCAAGATAAAACTGATACAGGATGACAGAGAATCAAGGGTGTTGACTGGCTACTTGTCTGTCCACCGTGGAGTTCCTAGGAAACCTACAAACAGGTCACTGTCTGTCCACAGGAGTCTGTTACTATGAAAACTGTATTTATGCAATTAGGTCTTAAGTTTTGAAGGGGGCTCTGTTCAACCTGCTTTTGCTCCTGCAAATAATAATTGTTGATGTCATTCAGGTGAGGAGCTCTGTAGCTGAGCCCATATTTCAGATAGCAAGACATCCAAATGATATTAACTGCATCCACTATTATGAGAGAAAAATTGTGTCTTCAGAAAATGTGGTTGGGTTTTAAAAATCTGGACCCTAAGCTTACAATTAACTGCCTACCCACCCTGGGAGAGAGTCTGGCATCAGGCTAAGGCATAGATAGATTCTGGCTTTTGCTGTCAGTCATGCTTGAAAGACCATGTTGCAGCCACCTGAGGATCTGTGCTGACTTGGACTCCACCAGGATTCCTTCTGGGGATTGTACACTGGAACGGTAGCTCCATCATCCCCTTGCTAGGGAGTATGTGTGTTTTCCTCTCCAGCAGGGCTGTTTAGCTGACCGGTACAGATGCTGTAGGATTATAGCATCACCCTTCCCCTGTTCCCATTAGGGTGCTAGCAGGGCCTGCACTGTCCAGCAGGATTGCAGATGGGGGGTGTATGGTGGAAAGCTGATTTTGTCTCCCACACACTCCACTTGTGCACCCACAATGCACAGAGGCTGGCCACAATCTAGCCATAATGTTGATTAAAATGGGGCAATGTATAATAAGGAAAGTGAACCTGTAGTATAGCTAGCATTGCCATCTTTGGAGGTAGGGGGGAAAAGTACTATGCACTTTTAATGTTACCAGTAGCCCTAGGGTAGTAGAACAATCCACTAAGGAGTATCCATTTCACTGTCTCCTTGTGGTAATTATTGTATCTCCTTTATCAATGGAAGACAGGCTTATGGGCTGACATTTTCAAAAGAGATCAGGTATTCCAAGCACCTCCATTTAGGTGCCCAACCTAGATAAAGGACTCTGATTTTCAGAGCGTGGGTGCTCAAAACTCTAACAATCACTTCTCTTTTAAGGAATCTCAAGCTGAGCAACCAATAACCAAGGCACCCAAAACTCACCAGTCACTTTTGAAAGCTGGTCCACAGCATATAAGCCCTTCTAATTGTTTGCTCTCTTGGTTAGCACATCCCTCAGAACAACAATGGCAAATATTTATTATCATTATAAACTTGAAAAAGCGCACACACAGCGCCATCATTGTTATGAAATGCTCCAAGTGCAGATTTGCAGAAAATCTTGGAGAAATTCAACTTTGAATATTGATTGCAAGGCTTTTTTGTTTTAATCCGATGCCAAAAGGAACACTGATGGTAAAAGATGTTTCTCTTCATGATCTTGCCAAAAAGCATTTCTGTTTATGTCTTAAACGTACCACCAATATTTCATAGACACAGAAACATCCGTAATGCATCCAGATGCTGGAGATGAATTTTTTTTAAGCTGTTGAAGAGGGTTTAATAAAGTAAAGCACATTTTTTAACGGCACGTCCAAAATAAATAATCACTGATCTGAGTACAGCTAGAGATTCCATCTGAGCTGTCAAATAATCATGATGTGCCACCAAGGAACTGCAGCTTATGGGAAATGCACAACATTTTAAAGTTCCTGTGAATTTGACTCTTGTTATCCCTAAATGCCCCAAATCTCTTTAGATTGCAAAAGTGGAAAGCAAAGACTGTGAAACCAACAGACTCTGTAGTGTTTGTCAGTATCCACTTCTGGGTCATCAAGATCAACTGGTTCCTGTTGTTCTTTAAGCAAGGGAAGAATAAACTTATTAGCAAAAGGTTGCTGTGGTTTGCCCAAATTTGCCCATAGCACCTGTTCTAATCAGAATGGAAACTGACTAACTCAGACAGTCCCTGGCCACCTTTCCTCCCAAGACACAAATGCACAGCTGAAAATGAACATTATGAACGAAAATTAAGAATTGCTGCAGAAATGTGCCTGTACCCATCCTGGAACAAATACTCATATATTTTTGCAGTTAGGGTTGTTCTGCAGAGCTTTGAGAATTTGGCACTGTATTTTACCATTTTGCCAAATTTTGGAAAACCACATAGGATATTTTGAGATTCTTAACTCTCGGGTAGCAGAACCTGGCGGTGTTTTGGATTTAATTATTCATGCCCTTCCCCCACACTCTTTCCTCTTGGGCTTCACAAAATAGTTTCCCCTTAATTTAAACCACTGTTTTTATATAGCAAATTTAATTTATATAAAGAACATATTTCTAACAAAGCAGAATCCCGCGCAATACATAAACAGAGATTCTTGTCCTGGTTTTGGATGAGCTGGGGAATAAAATGAGAATGAAGAAAGAAAACACAAGCATTACCAAACACATCTTTTTTGCCAATGCCAAAAAAAAATTAAATTTGATTGTAAATTTAGAAGCCACAATAGTATATTTCCCCTCCATAATCCATATACTCATCTTGTAGGAGAACAGAATAGTAAAATTATATCAAGCACAATACTTGACCTATTTCTCTGGGGCATGAGTTTGAATTCAATCATCTCTGACTGCGTAAAGAATCTTATTTTTCTGTGCTCCCAATTCTATCCAAATGGAATGACAGGGTTGTTTCCCGGAATTTTACATTGCTTTTAAGATCACCTTGGGTCAGCTGACAAAAAGGTGTGAACACAAAATTTCACTTTAGGTCAACTTCTGTGGCCTATATTTACTGTTACTAGGTGGTAAACTTTTAATACAATCCTCTATGAAAAAGCTAATGAAATGGTGAAAGCTTCTCAGAAACAGTACCAAAATCTGCCTGGAAGGTAGCATTCTACTAACCTACTATAACTATGGTATCTCAAAGTACAGCAGATAATCTGCCCGCCCACTCCTTTTCTGAGCAATTTAATCTACAATACTAACTTTTAAATTTGAGTTTCTCACATCCTTGAAAGTCTTCCAGGACTTGCAAGTAACAGATGTATCCTGCCAGTCCGGAGGGCTTTCCCACAAGTTCACCCATTATGTACTCCATTATTTCGTTTGGACAGTATATTGGAAGGTGTTCTCTAGGCCTCCACCAGGAAACAGTTCTGCAGGAAAAAATTAACACTTGCCCTTACTGGAAAATAAAGAAAGGATTGCATTCTGATCCCTCTTTGCTCACGGGGTTGTGTCTAAGCAGTCAGTATAACTTGCCTGCTTATTTGGGAATGAATAATGAAAGACACCAGGTGAGGGCACACAATTATAATAGAAGGAACCAATTCAATCTTAATTTTTTTCTTCTTCTGCACAGGGTAAAAATCCTCCTGATGTTGTGCAGAGGAAGATTTGGCTTTGCAGGACTGTTAACTTTGGAGTCACTTATTTAGCCTCTCACTGAAGATAACATACAAAAGTAGAGTTTGTGACATTATCTCCTGAGCTATAACACTATGATTCAAGTTTTATGCATTTGGGGGGTCATATTTATTTCCCACAGATTTCATGCAATCTGGTTCAATTATAAATTTGATTGCTTTTTTGCACAATATAAAATCCTTTACCCTTGCACCATTTAATTGTGTTCCATGACAGAACTAGTATTCATCACTACTGCTGCTATCCCCTAGCCCAAAAGATAAACCATCCAAAGGGTAATAAATGTCAAACTCTGATTATTGATGCTTTCTGTGAAATTGATTATCTATTTGAGGTTCATAGCACTGTGATTTATAGCTGTCTTTTACGTTGCACTTACACAATGACTTTTCTGAAAGATGAATACTTTGATTGTTTCAATAGATTTTCTATTAAATCTGAATTTTTCAAAGGAGGCTCACAATAATTGCAGTGATTGTTTAACTGGAATAGCACCTGATTGAGCCTGACATATGCTACCTGTTTCCATTTTCTTACAGTGTGGGGAGACAAGTTAGGCAGTGCACTGCAATGTGAAATTAAAAAAAATCAAAAACAAAGATTATAGTGCAGGGGGAAATTGCACTTAAATTATACCTTTCATTCAAAAGCTCAGAACAAAAGTGCAGACATTTAATACTCTTTTTTGAATATATTCACATCAATTGATATTTTGGAAGAAAAACAGCCTGATTCCCCATAACCTTCACCTTGTGCAGGCATCAACACAAGTGCAAAAGCCGGTGTAGTGTTTTACACTACCAGATCAAAGTAGTAGCCTTTTACACTCATTTTGCATTGGTGTAAGTGACTACTACAAAAAGTGGTTAACAAAAGATCAAGCCAAAACCACACAAGTAAATGGAGAAAAATATATAAAACAGAAAGAGACCAGAATGAGGGAAGGATAAGAATATGCTTATAGTATGTTATATGATCAGTGTAGCTTCAAAATTCTTAAGAAAAAGATTATGGCTCAAATTGTCTGCTGGCACTACTGACTTCATGGGACTTACATCCACAGAGAGTTCAAATCTTAAGGCTGGATTTCAAATGCTAGCAGTCTGCGTGCCACTCACAAAACTTCTACCTGAACTCATGATGTGTGCGTTAGGTATAGGCTTTACAAACTAGTGGAGAACCGGTGGAGTTCTTTTTATGGGCATGATGGCCACTTTTGCACAATGCAAACACTAGTTTTCAGCAAAATATGGAGATTTTGAACAGGCAAGTGTTGCAAATGCAATTATGGCACTGGTTTTAAAAATCTGACTCTCAGTGTCTCAGATTATATATTGTAAAATGGGGCCTGGATTATGTCTGGGAAACCTATATTTGAGAAGTTAAATTTGGACTCAGAAAATAAAAATGAAAGCCTTTCTTCAGGCTGAACTATCTGCATCTCCTACTATTATCATAATAAGAAATTTATTATACTAAGAAACAAAGCTGTTTGTGTGAGAGAGGGTGTATGTAATCTCCATGAGTCACCTGAACAGAGAGAAGGGATGACCTTCAACTCGTCAATGCATTGTGTTTTTATTAGTCCCAGATAACAGGTATTATAAACTCAGAGACATTTACTTACTAATGATACTCACAGATGCTTCACAAACCATGCTTTTATGGGCCGTGTCATAGTTAAAGTGACTCCAGAGATATTCATCTGATAATTTATTCAAAGAAATGCCTTATATGACTGATCAACAGAGCACCAAGTTTCACTATGGTTATTTCATCAGAAGATATTGCAACTGGACTTGGCTTCTGTTTTGCAAACCAAACTCAGCTCAGAAGATGTGCTGCTCGTGGAGTTACCTGCATATATCTGGCTGACAGTTCATCTGCTATTATCTACAGCAAACACAAGCATGGAAAAAGCATTTTTTGTTATATCTCCCTTAAGGTGTTTTGCTTGCAACTCATATGAAGAAATTTACACAGACTTGTTATTCTCAAGCATGCACGAGAGAGATTGAATATCAGCACAGGAAACAGGAAGAAAATCCTGTGGGGAAGGAGAAACCAATTCTCAATTAGAGATGGGACCAAATGTTCTCTCCCTTCTGAACATCTCTAAATCAAAGAGGCTAATTTCCAAATCCCAACCTGGTGGCTGAACTCCCTATCTCTACAACAGGTCAATACTCTATTATGGTTTATTACGTGTATTTCAGGGGGCCCAAACCAAGATCAAAGTCCTAATGTGCTAGGAGCGGTACAAACAGATAATAAACTACTCCTGTCTCAGCCAGTTGACAGTTTAGAGATGGCAGATAAACATGGAAGAAAGGAAGGATTACTATCCACATTCTACATTTGGGTATCAGAGGATTAAGTGACGCAAAGGATCTGTGGTAGAGTCTGGAACTGAGTCCAGATCACTCAAGTCCCAGTCCAGTGCCTTCACCACAATACTATCCTTTCTCCCCAGAAGCAAACACTATACAACACAGGGGAAGTCCAGAACTAGATATATATCTAGATTCAGGCTTTGTAGCTTGTCTTCTCTCTCATCAGTGTAATTGTCCCCTTCACTATCACTGTCACTGCTATCTGACAAAAAGCCGGTCAGACCAGAAATAACTATCTTACAATTCTACAATGCTTTTATCCATGCTGAAGGAGCCTACAAAAACTATACATGCTTATCGAATTCTGTTTACCCACAACTGAAATATTGCCATCTCTGGGGAGGAACATGACAGCCATTTAACAGCCCTCAGCAACACTAGAATAATTCAAGATAGGCAGCGAAGAACTACCATTACCAACTGAAACTGCTTGGTTGATTTATGGAGACAGAATATAATTACTCAAACTGAAATTTGGCCAGAATACTGGGTCTAATAACTTTCTTCCTGCATTAAAGATTCCATGTCATTTTTTGGCACAAGTGACCAAGACACCAATTTTATGCCCTGTTTGGAAGTCAGACTCTCCAGTAGCTCTCTCCTCACTAGCATTGTGCTGGGGTATTGATTCAACAATGACTCAGAGGAATGAGTGCCACCTACTTAACCAACACCACTTCCTATAACACCATGGGTTTTCCTTGGAAGTCTCCCATACAAGTACTGACCAGGCCCATCCCTACTTGTACTGAGAGATGTGACAAGATTGCAGCCCACGTTGGTATGGCAGCAGATGTTATTTTAACAGCCAAAGATGAGGCTTCAGAAAAGGCTACTTGGTGATTTCTTCTGTTGGAAAATGCATTCCAGGGATGGGCATGTGGGCCCCCGCAACTGCCAGGTCTGCCCCAGGAGAAGCCTGTGGAGGCTGGCTCTGAACGCCGAAGCTCACTGAGGAAGAGAGCACATGAAAAAGACCACAAGCAACAGGGAAGCAGTGATAAATCCTTCCTAAAATTACAGACGAGGGTCAATTTGCTTAGCTGCTCAACTGCCGCTCAAAAATGTCAAGGCTGTTTCCACAAAAGCACAAGTGTATGCACTGAAGTATTTGTGGGCACTGCAGCAGGGGTTACAAAATGCAACACCTGGCTTCCAAAGCATCTCCACACAGCCACACACAGTCGTAAATTATTATAATCATTTTTAAAGAGCACTAAACTATGTTTTTAGTTTGGAGGATCACGTCGAAGGCCTGAGATGGGAAAAGAGTGAGAAAAAGCAGGAGGAAGAATGGGCAATCTGACACGATGGAAGGCACTGGTTTCCCTCTTCCCTACACAATATAAACGTTTGGCCTCATGGAAACCCATGTGAAGTAACCCTTTGTGGGGAGCGGAAGCTTACTCCACTTCCCTGGCGGGCACTGATTGGCAAAATGCCCCCTTTGTGATGACAGCAGCAGCTTGGAGGTGGAGGTATTTGCATATGTAAAGTCCTTGGACTTCTCCCAGATTTGTTGCACTGAGAATAAAGTGGGAGTGCTGGAGGTGGGAAGGACCCAGTGGCCAAGGTGATTCTGCTACCACGCCTTTGGCTTCTAGCGAGGGAGTTGCTGTGTGTGTGAGAACAATGGGGACCGCACACCACCTGTCCCCTTTGGCCTGCGTTTTCAGCTCCTACCTTTTAACTGTCTGACAAAGGAACATCATCAGGGTGAGACTCTAAGAATGGAGCTCTGCAAGAGTGCTTTTTATTTTACATAACCTGAGACTAAAACAAATCTTCAGTGGAATTTTTAAATCACAAGCACCATCACAACTGGTACTATTTGTCTGGCCTTATGTTGGCAGCCTAAACAGAGGTGTCATAAATTCCCTTCTCATTGAGGCAGCACATCCAGATCAGATTGGGGCATCTTAGCAGGGCGGCATGAGGAATTGGCACTGCCGCTGTTATTTCTCGATGCATTCTGTGGATGGATGAATAAGAAAGGAAGACACTGTTAAGTATTTAGATCCACTTTGCTTGTGGGGAGGAGAAGAGAGAAGGGATTTCAGAAAGAAAACTCTAAAACGTGTTTCCAAATACTTGGGGTCAAGTTCTGTGCAAAGATAAAATTGCAAATTCCAATGCAGGCAACTGAGGCTTCTCACTCAAGAAAGCACAGAATGGGGCCCATAGATTTCCCCTTTCCCCCCAAAAAATACCTCTCTAAATTCTCCTAAAACTTTTAATGTCTCTCTCCTTTCCTTCCTGTACCAGAAGCTAGAAAGTATCTCTTCAAAAGAAACTATTTCTTGGATTCACAAACTGACCCACTTTGAAAGATTTCAGGCAAACTGCACAGTAGTTCAGAGTTCTTGCACTAAGCATTGTCTCAAAAAGGAACTAAAAATTTGGCTTTCAATTCTGTAACGATCAAAAACTGGCTTCATGTGCCCAAATAAAGTGCCTTTTCTGACTCCTTTCTTCAGCTCAACTATGAGAAGTAGTGTTTCTTTATCAGATCACAAACAGCAGCCTGTTAAGATCCACAAGAATGAATGATTTGGAGACCAGCTCTTAAGAATAGCATCTTCAGGCTTCGCAAAAGAAAAGATATCAAGTCTGCGCTGTGAAGGTATTTTGGAGTAATTTATTTTACTTAAGACAGGTTGTTGTTTTTTTAAACAGAGACACATTGAAAATGTTAGCAGTGTTATCATGGCAGCTGTGCCTAGATATCAGCAATAACTGTGATGGCTGGGCTGGACTGTGCCATTGAGGAGGCATCTGCTCTGTTTAATGCACAGGAAACACAGGGCAGTTTTTAAGAACTATGCAGAGGATAGGAAGATGTAATGGAGCCCTTAATGTGTTTAGGTTTCTCCACTGGAATCTAGTTTTATCGAGAAACAAAGGTCCTGATGGGACTATCAGTGAAAAGAAATCCAGAACCTGTCTAGAAAGGAAAGGGGCTTGTGGAGATTGTTATGTCAAGGTGCACCAGCTTCTCTCCAAGCAAGATAGTCATAGCGTAAGTGATTTATACTGTGAATTACTTTCCCCTCAGAAACATATTTGGATTTTGCGTTCAGAATGGGGTTTTCAGCACAAATAAGGCACTACTTACCTGAGACTGATTCTTCATAAAAAATAAAGAGAAGGGATGTGATGGGGCGGAATCTCAAACCCACTGGAGTTTCTTCTAAAAGAGCCAATAACATCATAATAAAAAGACGACAATTTGTGGAGATGTTTGCCAGGAAACCTAAAAGCTTATACCTGTTGCACTTAAATACAATAGTAATAAAAACTTAACACTCGTACCACTTTACATCTTCCAATCATTGTACAAACTTTAACTAATTAGTCCTCCCAACACCCCAGCATATAGGCTAGTATTTTCCCCTTTACAGATGAGGGAAACTGAGGCAGGGAGGTTACACAACTTGTCCAAGGATGTACAATGAGATTTTTATTCAGTTGGAATCATAAAAATTACAGAAATACCCAATCCCTCGCTCTGGGTCCATTGACTGGCTCCTGCTTTTTTGCCACCCCAAGTGGCGAAGAGGGGCGGGGGGAAAGAAAGCCATGGTCGGTGCTGTTTGTTCTTTGGTGGCAATTCGGTGGCTGGTCCTTCCCTCCGAGAGGGACTGAGGGATCCGCCACCAAATTCCCACAGAAGACCTGGATGTGCTTCCCTTTTCCATTGGCCACCCCAAGCACCTGCTTTCTTCACTGGTGCCTGGAGCCGGCCCTGGTCATTGGACCTCAGGCTGCTGAATATGCCCATGGACACAGTACCTTCACGTAACAGGAGAACATAGAAGTGAAATCAAATCATGGAATACCCTGCATGTTCTGAGCACCCCATCGTTCTGTGGGGCAGGGTTCAGATCTGAGGATTTGGACTGGACCTTTTAAAAGTTTGGCAAATTCTGATTTTCAACAAGCCCAAGGTGGAGTTTGGATCCAGAATTATGGACGAGACTGATCTCTCCTGAAAATTATTTTAAAAAGTTTTATTTGAAAATCTCAGCACTGATATTTTTTTATGTACTGTGGTAACATTCCATTGTAAAATATACTCGCTGAGGACATGTATCAACTCCTCTAGTGACTGTAGGGTGTCCTCTCCTCAGTGCTTCTTTTCTCACACAGCCTGTTTGGGCCGTTGTCTTCCTCTGATAGCTTGTAATTTAGCTTATACCATTAGCTCTTCCATGTTATAGGACTCCTGTTATAATGTACCATGTGCATCTCTAGCCCTTCTTGTCTCTTTTACACATAAATAAGATTAATGTGGTCTCTTTTACACGTTTTTTGATTCACCTACAGACTGAACACCAGCCTCCCCCATGAAATGTTAACTTTGTTCGGGTACCTACTGGGCACAATCAGGTGGCTGGTATTCAGATTATTTTTTCATTCCGTTCCTAGAAACGGTATAGCTGGACTAAAGTAATATTTAACCTCGCTACAGCTATTTGGGATCTCCAGCTCCAGCCAGCAGCTGAAGATGATACTATGGGCTAAATTAATGCCAAACTACCCCTCCTCCCTTTACTCCCCAATCCCCCCCTTCTCCTGTACCATCCCTTTCCCCCACATGCACCAACTAAAAATGGGAAAGAATGAGAAAGTGAGTACTCTGTAGCTGGCACTGCAGACAATGTATGTCTTGTGTGAGTAATTTAGCACTATGGCCAGTCAATCTGGTTTCTGGGCCCAATGCCCTGACCCTCTTTAGAGCTGCTCTCTCTCTCTCCAGCACAGTGTGAAACATTTCCTTTCACAGCACTGACACTTTGCAGATTGAGACGTCAGGCCTGTCCAACTGCAGCAAATTAGCAATTTTTCTTTTACTAATTGGAAATAAAAATGTTTGCTAAGGGAATAATTTGTAGGAATGCAGTGTTAGGTTTCCGGATTTTTATAAGGATGTTTTAAACTTTATATATATTCACTTTTCTTCTGTTTTGATGCCTTGCACAGTAAATTTTAATAGATTACTCAACTGTTAACTTTACAGTCTCAGTCTTCCAAAGGATTAGTGGCAGTTCTTAATTTCTCTCTCTCTCTCTCAAAGCCCAGCAGGGCCTTCTTAAAGTAGTCCACAGTAAAGTTTTGTCCGCTTTTGCAGTGAGCAGTAAATAGGAGCAGGACTCTAAAGAGTTAAAAATATACTTGGCATCTGGATGAACCTTGGGTAGGCAATTTGTAAAACCTTCAATTCACAGCTCTCCAAAGTTCCCTTCGAGCTTGTGGGCAGGAGGGGGGAGAGAGAGAGGGAAGAGATGAGCAGCATATTCTGGAATTCAATGCAGCGTTAACCTGTCACAACTGGGTGATTTCATAATTCTGAATCTGCGTATTGGCACAGTAGTTTATTCCCCCCCCCCCACATACAAACAGTGAAGATAAAAAGACCCCAATGTTGCTGTATTGGTATGTACGGGATGCAAGAATGTTCTTATGTTCCACTGCGCCAACTTAATTGTACTAATGCAGCTTTGTTCCTTTGATGTGAAAAACTAATATCCTGAAAAGGGTTTGGTGGTTGTGGTGGTTTTCTAAATTCCTTTCATAAGCAAAAGTGGGCTGGGGACATTTTGATTTATCTGTTCCTATAAATCGCTCAGCAGTTTGGCATACAAATGACAGTCAATAAAAACCTATTCAATTAAAAAAAAATGTTCTTCGGGACAATGGGCTCATATGGGAATTTCCTCATCTAAAGGGAAACAGAATGAGAGAAAGAAAGCAAAATGCCTTATTGTCAGGTGCTGTTGCCTAAATAGTGTACTTTACATTCATATTTCTGTGTCATTGGCGAGGAGTGCAAGATCTGCTGTCAGGATCTGTGCAGTCGTACATTAGCTCTTATAACAATGATAGCACATAAAGAGTTACTGTTCCGCCCTCCCCACTCTCTCCCCCCACCCTTCTGAGAAAGCATTTGACAGCCATGCCTAATAATTCTTTCTGGGGAGTTTTTTTTTTCTTGATGTCTTTATGTGAATATGAAGCCGGAGTGAAAGGCTTTGGGTGACCCCCGTGAGAGAGAAAAAGTAGAAACTAGAGGGAAAGAGAGTGAGATACAGACTCCCTGCAGAGCCATAGGCATCGTCTCTGGCAGCTCACAACTTGCCGTCAGAGGGCCTTTGTCAAAGAAAAAGGACTCTTCTTCACTCGGGCTATGACAATAGGTGTTTTGTCAGAGAGGGACAGGATAAAAAGGGGGGGGGGATGGGGTGATCCTCATCGGCAAGGGGTGAGCCTTTGGGGCCTGCAGATGTTGGAAGGAGGATGATTTATTACTCCAGTGTCCTCAGTGGCATTTGGCTACCTTCCCAGACCCCAGCACTGGTGACTGTGGTGGGAGGAGGGAAGTTGCTGCATAACTGTGGCATCTCCATACCTTGTATGGGCAAAGTAGGCGGAAGTATCACATAACTCTCCCTGTGAATGTGGGTCACAAGAGGAATCACTATAGAACTGCACTTGCAAAATTCTGCACCCCCAGAACGCCACATCAGAATCATGGCTCACAGAGAATTTTGTACAAGAAGTTTTCTAACCCCCCTGCTCAGTGAGAGGATCAACATTTTATTTTTTCCCTGCTGAAATCATTTAAGAGCATGATGAAAGGGATGCACTATTAACTGTAAATCACAAACACTGTGAAGCAATGTGAAGACCATTGTAATTTATATTTGGTAGCCACAGTCTTTATAGGTAAAGTTACCTGATCCACTTACACTAAATTCAGAGTGAAATTTGAAGACATACAGGTATTAATTTATTTGTTTGGTTTTTGGTAGGTTTTTGCATGGGTGCGGGAAGATTATAGCTTCAATAATTCCTAGAAGCAGCTAAGAAGAGCGGCTAGTGAATTACCGTGAAAGAGAGGTAATTTGCATAATATCAAATGTTAGTCCATGTCTAAGCAACGGAGTAGGTAGAGTAGTTCCTTGCTCTGTGGCAAGCAGATCCTGCAGCTGGCTGGCTGATCCTGAAGACAACTTGATCTGGTGCTTAAATGGGAGGGAGGGACCCTGTGGTGCCTAGGGTTCAGTCAGAAGCTGCAGACTGGCTCAGAGCAGTGTGGGAGGATTTATTCAAATTACTTCAGAGAAGTAACTGAAATTGTGGATGTCTATTTGAACCAAAACAAATCTCAGGCCCATTGGAAGTTTGCCTATTACTCCATACAGCCAGTATATATATAAAATCATTCTGAATTGCCAGTATCCCAGATCACTGAGCCAGGAAGTGCTGGATAACTTCCAGGAGAAGGAATCACAGCCGAGCAAGAAATATACAGTAAGACAGTATATTGCCAGGAGTTTGATTTAGGATTTTTTCTTTAGCTCCTTTCCTCTTTTAATATGTAGTTTTCCACCATACTTTTTGCATAAATACTGTATCCTAAAGATGACAGCCTCCTTTAACAGATTTAAAAAAAAAAAGTTTTCTGCTGAAACAAGACTGCATATGCTTCACTTTTGCAAAATGCAAACCCAGAGACTATGTTAAAATTGTTCTCTAGAAATTGCTAGGTGGATACAAAGAGAATAAAACATGAATGGGGGGAGGAGGGAAGAGAAAAAGAAAGCTGTAAAACAGAAGTTGGAAAACCAGCTAAATGAATGCAACAATAACTAGGCTTGCCCATCTATAGTCTCATCTAAAGCCATTAAGATAAATGGAACAACTGCCTTTTATTTCAATGGTCAGGCCCCTATAGTGCCTGTCTTGAGGATCTCAAAGCACTTTACTAGCATTGACACATTATGTCTCTAAACACCCCTTTGATGTAGGTACTTAGTACTGCAATGCTCATTTACAGAAGGAGAAACTGAAGCAATTAAGAATATCAGTGACTTGTCCAAGGTCACAAAGGAAGTCAATTGTGGAGTTAATAGAAGGATAGGAACTAGATTTCTGCTTCTAATCCCCCGGTTTTAATCGCTAGACAATATCTCCCATTCCATGTACTAAGGTGAAAAAAACAAGATTCATCTAGTAGCTATGGAAAGACATAAAAAATGTTTGCAGGATGAAACCTTTTCAGTTAAGAATAGAGTTTGGGTGATCATTTATGGATTATTTGATGTTACCTAAATCTCTTGTTGGGCGGTTGGGTAGAAATTTGATGAGTACAATCAAGACACACATGCAGAGCCAGATTTAGGGGCAGGCAACCTAGTGCCAGGCTTGGGGGATGCTGGGCTCAGGGTGCTGTTTAGAGGTCAGAATGAATAAACACAGATTTACAGATCCTAGCGTGCAAATTTATCATCTTATATGACAAGGATAAATCATGCATGGAAATTGTGTATCAAAGTCGTGAAATGGGCTACAAATGCAATAAAAATAAGGTTTTCAAAGTTTAACAAATTGGAGGGGGCACCAAAGATGCTCCTCGCCTTGGGCTCCATTTGGTCTAGGGTTGGCCCTGCACACATGCTATAAGAAACGTCTAAGTATTTCTTCTGGTCTGCGCAGAAAGCATAAAGTACACTGGCATGTCAAAAATGCAATTCCTCCACCCCACCTTACTTTTTCAAATCTAACAAACTACAGGTTGAGGCTGGTTTTTAGATCCGAAATTAGTTTGTCAAACTGGAGTATAAGTTATCTATTATCTATTGAGCCACAAGCCAAGAACTTAGGAAATCAGTCAGTGATCACTGGGCTTGATAAAAAGCCCAGTGAAATGCAATGGAAAGACTCCCATTGATTTCAGTGGGCTTGGACGAGGCCCATAAGCGGTCCCTCAATTCTTATTTCAGTCAAGCACATTAATATCATTCTATAAACAAACATTTCATAAATACTGTGCTTGGACAATCTGAGCTTGTACAGTTTAGGAGGAGTTGCAATTAAAAGAATCTCAGAAACTTTCAATTCACTTTACACTTTTGAATGTGTGTGTGTGTGTGCGCGTGCAAGTGTGTTCATAAGTACATAAATTCTCCTTATTTAAGTACAGTAAATCCTGTATATCATGTGATGTTAAGTTACTTGGCTCCTGGAGGACTTCATGGTTTTGAAAGTGGAATATATGTCAAGCTCAGCTATAAGAGAACATACTGTTAAAGCCTTGCTTTGTATATTTTTGTTGAACAGATAGTATTTGGACTTTTGACGCGGACAATACTGCATCTTTAATGCTTTGTAAATTGCCACATCAGCATTAAATACCTCCACTTAATTTTTCATTTTGATATGATGAAACATTTTTTCCCATGGAAAGAAAAGTCTGGTCTTTGTGAGCCTGGCAGTGCCACCCTAAGTTACAGTAAAGGTTAATCACAAACAAGAGACGAGTAAATAGACAAAGAGCATCATACACTTCACTTTTCAATGGATGTTTTCATAAATGTATGAATAATTTAAATGATCATTGCCGAGTATTTATTCGAGTGTTTCAGGGGAAAAAAATGCCTCCTCTTTTTCCCCCCCCCTTGATTCTTTTCATTTTTGTCTCATCTCTTTTATGTGCTGCATCGGCTGTTTTCTTGCCATCTGAATCAGTTTTGCAGAACAATGGGATGTATGAGGGCTGAGGGGGCAGATGAAGAATACAGCCCTTGTTGTACACTCTGTGACTTGACGTTGATTAATGAGGGTGCGGACATGGGCAGAATTTGAGAGAGAGAAGGGGAAGTTAGAGGACCTGAGGGCACCAGAAGGAGGAGGGTAAGAAGATGACAGACAGAATGCCAGATTGATGCCAGTGAGACTATGAGATACACAGAAAGAATGAGAGGCAGAAGTAGAGTCACTCCATACTACCTACTCCAAAGCTTAGGATGTAGCTGTGTATGTTTCTTATATGATAAGTAATACACAGTGGTTACAGCAGAGCCTTCCATATTGTGTCGTGTCTTGTTCTAGGTTTGTCCCACAGAGCATGACTTGATAGTTATACCACTTTTCCTCATATTAATACATGTCCATGAAAAAATAGCAGAGAAAATTCTTTATTATTTCCATTATTCTCCCCACAATGTAAACATGCAGTGGGTTTGTAACTTTTCTATAGGAGTCTATAAAACTTTCCTGAAAAAGAATGCCTCAAACCAAGAATTTCTGACTCCGCTGGGCTGCTTTTTTTAAGCCAATGCCACTTTGGAGAGATTTGAGCTTTCCCAAAATGCTTTTATTTCAGTGAGATGCTGCTTTATTTTCTCATATGGACAAATTTTGAAGACTTGATCTCATCAGAAAAGAGCAAGGTTTTATACTGTGAAAAACTGGCATTTCTGAAAGGAACCCACTACTCCCTTTGGGAGAATGGGCTTCAAGTGTGTTTAGGCAGTTGGTGACATTTGGGTGAAAGAACAGTGTACTTGTTGAAATCTGCTAAATGGTTTAGGACACTGACATTCCTGAAGTCCTTTTTTGCCCCCCTTTTTTTTTCTCCCAGCTGAACTAAATAGGAAAAAATCATCTCTTTTTAATTATTTCAGTTCTTCAAACTTTTTTAAAAATTTAAATGGATGAAACCTTCAGATTCACGTCTAACAAAAAATGGGACAGATAGAAGTGCTTGTGTGGTGCTTTATAATATTGTTCACAGTTTAATTCCATTTCTGATCATTTTTCTGAGACTGGTATAATCGGTCTGTATATTTGGTATAACGGACACCTGACTGTACTCTCTATTATAAAAAATAAAAAAAATCTAAAAAAATATTACTACTGTATTTTAACTGAATTACATCTGGAAATGGTCATATTAGATATCACCACCTTGGACAATGTGCTTATATAGTCTTGGCATTTAAAATACAGGGATACAAGAAACATTTGTTTTCCCTGACTTGAGAGGGACCAAGAGGGCTCTGGTGGGGAGATCACAACGATCAGCAATATGTATTTTGCGGCTAGGTTATTAGTTATATATATTTTGAGTGAAGGGGATCCCTTAGTCTATTTGTATTTTTAAAATATGTTAAGAATAGCCCAGAGCAAAGGCTACGTGCTCCATTTTATGAAATGTGTGTATAAATTGAAAGTCAGTTAATAAGTAAAACAAAGAAAGTGTTGTGTAGCACTAAATATTCCAAATTATAGGAGCTAAATGGCTGTATTTTACTGGGCTAAATCTCTCAGGGGACTCGTGACTGGCATATGTTTATAGACAGGGACAAAGAGGATGTGCCTAACCCCTAGGCAGCACTGCAGCTGGCCAAAGGCAGTTCTTCCTTGCAAGGGGGTAGCTTTGGGTCACGCTGGTGTGACTAAAGG